>NW_025957321.1:0-32695 GCF_023159225.1 Perognathus longimembris pacificus | reverse complement strand
TTGGAATTCTTAGGAATTTGAAACATTTTTCCATTAATAGAAGGAATTTTTGCGGTTACTGTTTTGCAATATTCACGCTGTCCTCTGTTGACAGAGAAGGTGCATTGAGGCCAAGGCATTTACTTGCATTCTTATGTCTCAATAGTACGAATTCAAAATTCCACTGTACAATTATCAGAATGTCTCAATTCTGAACTCCATCCCATTGAATCTCCCCCAAAGAGTTTTGCATACTGAGAATGCTAAACATAATATGATGGGAACCATTTGAAGTGTTCTTTTCAAAGGACATTGGGAACATGCTTACCTTCTTGCATTCTGGTAGACAGGGAAATATCTGCACTTCCTGTGAGGAGAAAAATTCTGTCAGAAAACCAATGAAGAATTACTTCCAGACCAGATGTCTCAAACATTATCATTTCTTTGTAGAAACAAAGGAATATTGAAGAATTTGGAAGATATTCAACTCATTAACTTTTGAGTTCTTTGATGCACATCCTGTAAATACTGATTTTCTTAATCCACAAATTACAGGCATTTTCAGAAGAAAACGAGAAGATAGTTTATGACTTATTTCAACACTGTTTATCTAAGGGGACATGAAGGCATCTTTTCTTGTTCATTCAAAGAGGGAAGGAGTGTCTTTAAAGTATTAAACTGAAGTTAGGTTTAAAATGAGAAAGACAAAGAAACTTGAGGTTCCTTTCATTAAATTTAGGCGGCTTAGAAAACAATTTGCGAGATTTTTTTTATGAATAATCATTCTTAAGGCCGTAAAAGCATTCATTTGTAAATCAAACTCATCAAAAACTTCATTTGTTTCACACGACATGCTTTGAATTTAAAATTACCTTTTCCAGTTATTGAAGACAAACTAATTATGTGGCATCACAAACATGAAGCACTAGTAGTGAGTCCTGCCTTTTCCTGGGAATAAAACAGGTGGTATATATCTATATCTATGTCTACATCTATATCTATATCTATAATTATCTATCTATCTATCTATCTATATATGTGTGTATAGCTAAATGCATGGATGAAATCCTTAAATATTTCATTGCCAAGATTTAGTATAAAATAGGTGTGCTTTGTGAATATTGAGATTAAAGTTAGAGAATGTCTTGCTGTCTCCATTTTTACAATATTTCGACAAAGGATTATGTTGCTGCTTACAACTTTAGAACATTCTAAAAATGATGAGATCCAAGTTGCAAATTTGGACAGACAGAGAGTACGACAAAAGTATTGGCACATTTATGAATAACCGTTATGTTGAAGTAAAATGCAAATAACGTAAACAGTTTCTGCTTCAGGCTAAAAAGAAAACGGGGAATGCAATTTTCTTATACATAAAGCATTCTACTAAAGGTGAGGCGCATCCCTTCCTCCAGGAGCAAAGAGCCCCTTGTAATGAGGTGTTCACTTTGCCGGGATTACTTTGATCTGGTGTCTCCTATATATGGGAGCACAACTAGAAGGACTGGACAATCAAACTCATTTTGGATTTAGGGTATCATTTCATGTCCTCTAGTGCCAGTATATGACAGTATTATAATTACTGGCCAAAATCCAGAAGAGAAAGTCCCATCTTCTCGCTGTGCTTTTTAATCACATTGCAATTTATTCCTCCTATGCTGTGAATAAGTCAAAAACGGATATGTTTTGCTTCCATAGTTTGTTCAACTATCTTATATTAATACACTGCAGAATATAGATAATTGATTTTCCCAGCATAATAATTGCTGCCAACAATCAATTCATTGCATGTAACTCATTCCAAAGGAACGTTATACTTTCTAAGGTTAAACATTAAGAGAAGACACCTGAGAAACTACATGAATCTAATTAGAGTGACAGGGTAATAAGTGGCTTATAATACCTACTGGTATTTCTTAATATTGTCAAATGTGAATGAAGGTTTTTTGACTTTTTTTTGCGCTTTCAGAAAAACAAGTATCACCAGTGTGTGTCTTACATTCTCAGGTAGACATGAATAAATTTCTCACATATAAATCATGTTCTCACGAAATCAATGGTAAAACATTTTTAATAGATTGCTAGGAAGATCTTATTTCCAAGAGTGTATCCAATTTAACTCAGAATCAGGAATTCATTGACAAATTTCAAGTCTTTAATACACACTGACTTGAGAAAGATGGTTCCCTTTCAGTGACTCAAAAAACTGCCACATTTACATATGGGTTTCTAAGAAAGCACCAATTCAAAAGAATTAAGCAACAAACCAATGTAAATCTTCCCCATCCTTTTTAACTGTTGAAAAGGGCCTAGACTTATCTCCAAATATTATGAACCAAAATCATACTCGAGGGCTGGGGATATAGCCTAGTGGCAAGAGTGCCTGCCTCGGATACATGAGGCCCTAGGTTCGATTCCCCAGCACCACATATACAGAAAACGGCCAGAAGCGGCGCTGTGGCTCAAATGGCAGAGTGCTAGCCTTGAGCGGGAAGAAGCCAGGGACAGTGCTCAGGCCCTGAGTCCAAGGCCCAGGACTGGCCCCCCAAAAAAAAAAATCATACTCGACAGCAAAAAACAAAATTTATTCATCGAAAGGACTTAGAGAACTCCATTTGTATTGTGCATATCATTATAAATTGTGGAAATGTTTCAGGTGCTGTTAAAAAATTTTCAAGGGACAGGAAATTGCTCTGTATTAAAAAATAGGACATGGACAATAATGAATTACCTGTCTTGTTGATTAAAATGACATCCACTGAGACTGAATTAGCAAACCTAAGATACACTATGAAAGAAGGTATTCTAGTGGTAAAACTCATGAATTTTCATCCAGCTGTATATCACCTGTTTAATCGCAGGCAAATAATCAGGCAACAATTGTATTTGAAAGGAATAAGGAGAAATCTCAAAATTGTAACAGTAGGACTGAAGTCAACAAAGTATATTAATCTTTATCATTAATTTCTTTGTCATAGACCAACATTCAAGGGACTTCATTCATGACAAGTGTTCAACATATTTGTGAAAATGTTTTCTAACTGGTAGATATCTATACTAAATAGTTCAAAATTTTCCAACTTTTGCAGGTCTCAAACAGGTAATTACCCGTTTGAACTCATATAAATTCAGACAATAATTTCTAGATATTCCTGTATTCTTACTTGAACTATGGCTCAAGGGATCTATAGGTAATTATATCTAACAGAACATGACCTATAAATTGAGGGAACATTGGGCAATACTGAGAGTCATAGCTACAGATAATAACTGTTTCAAAAATTAGTAAATTCCAGCATTAAATTTGTTGTGGGCATGAAACAAGTGTATAACCTCATACAAATATCATTGTTAGACCTACATAAAAGTGACAGTAATGGTAGTAAATTTGAAGACGGACACATTGGAAATTGCTACATTCTCAATTCCAGGAACATAACATTTTTGATTTTGTGATATGTTGGACAATACTTGGTATTTTGAAAAATAAGCAGGGACTACCTCATGGGATTTCCGGTAAAGGAATTACAAAGAACCTTTGTAGCCAGAAATGTCACAGTGTATATCAAAGAGTGAAAAGTTAGTCCACACGAGATGGGGACTGATGACTGAGGAAAGGAAATGAGGGAAATGATTGTTAGATGTCTCTGAAGGAGAACTGTACTTACCAAATTAGTGAAGAAGGCTCTCCTCTCAACGAAGTAACCTGGTCCACCGTAGACCTTTCCGTAGTAACAGTTTCTTTTAACTCCTGTCTCCCCCGTGTGGGGTCACTAGTATTGTGACGTGGCTATTATTTGTCACTTCCGGGTTATGATCTCACGTCATTCACAAGCACTTCCGCATTTGACAACGGAAGTGCTCACTGCTGCCTTCTACCCGGAAGTGGGAGTCCTGTTTGTTCTTCCTGTCCATTGTTTATCTATGATTTTGTACAAGTAAGCGAGGTTTCAGTAGTGGAATCCTGAGAGTCGTTTTCACACACTTTTCAACTAGGCGAGTTTGGGATCCTGAGTTCCTTCTTCCTATCCATTTCTGTTCTGCCCATGATCCAGTCTTTGGAAAAGCATCCACTTTTACGCAAAGTGTTCACAGGAACCTATCAAGGAATATGTTGACCATTCTAGTTCTGAAAGTTTAACTATTTTCGCAAAACTTTGTACCTACATTATTATGGCCGCTTTTCCTCAGTGGTGACCATTCATGAAACATTACCTTTACAAAAAGATCAGGGTAAGTAGGCTCAGTTATGATTATGTGGTTCATAGTAAATCAGAGAACTGGGACTACGCTCTCCATTTTCTAGTATGATTCATGTGTATGTCTTCTTCATGTCTTTGAACTTGATTTCAAATATGTGTCTTATAAATTGATTTTGCTATTCTAAAAGAGAAAACAGAAGAATTTGTTTACTACCAGCCCTGTTTGACCAAGGACATTTGTGTCTTGATTATCAGTAGGTTTGAAAAAAAAGATTTAATCAAATCAAATGGCATCCCTTATTATCTGAAATTTATGTGAATATTCACATGATTCTGTATCACTAGTGTTGAAATGTTCCAATTGTTTCAAAACTTCGATGTTGTATAACAAATTTGGCACATTATCTCTATCTAATAGATGAGAATTAGAAAGAGAGCCTCAAAATTCTCCAGATTCAACTGATAATATTGACTTCCAGTTATGGTGCTTTTGCTAGGGTAATAGGAGTTTAAGTTACTCGCTAACCAAAATTTCATTTTACCAATAATGTATACAAAGGATAGATGAAGAAATTTTTAACAAGGAATCAAGGAAATTTTCAGGGAGTATTGAGGTGAGAGAAAAATGTGCATAAATTTCTTCTCACAGGTTTGATTTCCTTGCTCATTTTTCTGCCTCTTTCCTTCACATTGTCCTCTTGCACAAACCAACTTCCTTTTTCATTATTTTTTCCAAAACAAAAAGTTATATCCTTAATGTCTATTGTCAATCTCATCTCTAAAGCCTCTAGTAATATTAAGTATAAAACAATTCCTTGCAGATTGGGTAATATATAGATATCCATCTGAATTTATGTACATAAATATTAGTGTTTCTGTGTCACATTTGGATACCTTTCTCTCAAGCACGTTCCTTGTCTCCCCGTGAATTGGTACCTGAGTCCTGCTTTCTTTATCATGTCTCTGTTACTTATTTCTAACATAGACATATCAGCCAGCCAATGTTCCATTCTATATTCCAGGCTTGTGTCTCAATGAATATCTTTTTCCAAATGTGTTCTAATCATTGTGTAGGATTGCCTTGTACAGAGATATCATTTGCTTGGATCCAATCATGTATAGTGGGACATTGGATTTGTTTCCATTTCTTGGCTCTTTTGAAGCGTGCAACATAAACGTGGATGTGCAGGTTTTCTCGTCATATCCTGGATCCTGTTGCTCAGAATGGGACATGTGCTATGCCTTGCGTGTTCTTTTCAAGATACTCCATACTCTTTTCAAGTGTGGTTATAGTAGTTTACATTCCCAACATCAGTTCAGTACATTTCCTCTTTCAGGGAGTCAACTCCAGCACTTGTTGCTTGAGTTCAGAATATATCTCATTCTCACTTGGGGAAGATGATATTTCAGTGTTGTTTTTATTTACATATCATTTACATCCATTGATGGTTGTTATGTTTCTGTGTGTCATTACCATTTTTATTTCTTCTTCTGTGAAGTCTGTTTTCACATCCGTGGCGAAATTCATGATTGAATTGTTGGATTTAGGACGGATTAATTTCTTTTGTCCCCTGAATGTGAGAAACATTAACCTGTTATAATATTTGTCTGTTACATTGTTGTTTGGCTGTCTGTCTGCTTTCATGACCATGTCCATAGCTGTGCAGAATTTTTTATTCTAATGTACTCCCATTTTCCAATCTTTCATCAATCTGTTGTGTGCCTCAGACTCTGTTCAGGAAGTTCCTCCCTAGGCCTGGAAGACCTGATGTCTGTGCTTCTCTGTTCTATTATAGTTTTGAGGATTCACATTTGATGTTGAAATCTTAATCCATTTTGAGTTGATATCGGTTTTGCTATTACGCTAGGATCAGCTTTGATTTTTTTTTTCCTGTGGTGATCCTTTTTTCCCATCTCCAATAATTGAAGATGCTAATTTTTCTATTGTATGTCTCTCATTCCTTGGTCAAATATCAGCTGACTGCAAGTCTCTGGTTTCTTTGAAGGTGTTCTGCCATATTGTATTCATCAGGCATCACCTTTTTGGCAATAGAAGGTTGTATTGTTTTAATAATGCTTTTGTAACAGAGCTTGAAATCAGGCATTTTGATACCGCTGATGTGGTTCTTTTTTTTCAAATTTTTATTATCAAACTGATATACAGTGAGGTTACAGTTTCATACGTTAAGCATTGTATACATTTCTTGTACTGTTTGTTACCCTGTCCCTCATACCCTCCTCCCTCCTCCCCCTTTCCATTCCCCCACTGTGGTGTTCAGTGCATTTTAACCAAACAGTTTTGCAAGAATTGCTTTTTTAGTTGTTTCTCTTTTTTTACCCTGTGTATCTCAATTTTGGTATTCCCTTTCAATTTCCTAATTCTAATACAAGTATACACGGTTTCCAAAATACTCAGATAAGATTACAGAGATAGTGTAGAAGTACATCCATTTTCCACATGAATGTAACAGACTTATTCAAAGGTTTTCAACATACAGCTATCAAAAACAGATTCTTCTAAGCATCAAGTGTAGCATACTCCAAAATATATACTTACATTGTCCATGGACAGAGTTTCAGAAAATACAAGAGTATCGACATTATTCCACGTCTTCAATCTTATCAAAGCAGAATCATGAAGGATTTCCAATTCACTTCTGAGAAGATTGCTGGAGTAGCAGCAGAGCCCTAGGTAAACACATTTTGACATTACAGTTTTGCCCCACCAGAGAAAATCTTATTCCTAGTTAGACAGCCCAAGTAAGTTATAACTGTACAGCGATATTGGCCAGGAAGAAAAAAATTTACTTTTCTGGCCTGAAAACACAGATTTTTGTTCCAGTTGGTGGTGCACCAACAAGCCAGTGCTGGCGCCCACACACTTCCCCATACTCCATGCACATAAAGCACACAACAGCAACAGGGACAAAATCCTCCAGACAACAGCAGACAGACCTGGATTGCAGACTGAGCACCCCAAAGGCTGAAATAGCAGAGAAAGTGTGAGTACCTCTATAAAGACATCCTCACTCACGCCCGTGAAGGAGTATCTGGAGCTTAGCCCTTCCACCATTGCTAGAGCAAAGTGCCATCTTTGTCACTGGCATAGGTTCAGACCAGACTGGAACAAAAGTAGGCCTTCAGAAAGCAAGGATGAATGGGCCATCTTTGAAAAAGGCAAGAGGGACCAATCAGGGAGAGCTAGCTCTGGCCAGGAGAAGGACCCCTGCCCAGGTAAGAGGGTCATCCTAGGCCATGACTCAGAGAGAGTTGCACCGCCCTTGACTGTTGAAATTTCTAAATTGAAAGTGAAAGCAATGGCCCCACTGCAGAGTAGTGGAGCCAGGGTTCCCAAAACTGTGCATGTGCCCCATCCACAGAGGATACCGAAGTCCCACTAGCAATCTGTGTGAACCAGAGCGACCCAGGATCTCACCAACAAGGGATGCAGTTCAAAGTAGATCCACCCCCAAAAACTGAAAGCAAGTCAAACATGGCAAGCAGCAAAATATACTGCTGACCATCGTAAGGAAACCAGAGATTAAAAAGCCCATCCAAAAAAGGAAGACTCCATTTTCTTTTCCAAGTTTTTTTATGCTTTTATTGTGTTTTTTTTTCCATTTCTGAATTGTCATTTCCATTTTATATTCCTTTTTTACCTTTTTGTATTTAGCAAAAAATTGTTTTGCTTGGTCGATTGTCTGGGTTTTTTTTTTTTCTCTTTTTGAAAATAAATTTTCTCTGTTTTGTGCATTTGTCTTCCACTATTTTTTCTTTATTTTCCTCTTCATATTCTCTTTCTTTAAAAATACTTTCCCAGGAATAACACCTCCACTCTTCTCTATTAAATGAATTGTCTATCTTTTTAAACTACTTCTTTCTACCAATTCTACTATTCTCCACATTTCCATGTCACTGTAATTAAACCAAAATCATGACCCTCCCCCATAATATTTTACTCTATTCTCTTCACTGCCGCTAACTGACCCTCCTTACTTACAGGAACTCCAGATTCCATTGTCCTCACGTTATTGGGTAGAGGGTATCCCTGCTCAAAACAAGTGAATCAAATGGGTTCAAAGACAAAGCCTGCCAGTCCAAAAAGATTTTAATACAGTAACAAAAGTTACTCATATGATTGTAACAGTAAATACATAACTACTGAGTACAGGGTGCAGGATTTGTTGTTATATCAAAATTGTATTCTTCAGGAACACCAATCTCATATTATATACAGGTATACAAGGTATCTGTATATAATTGTTAACGTCAAAGATTTACACAACAGTGCCTTGTAAGGTACGCATGAGGTCTTCAACGGTGCTCACACATCTATCCAGCAAAAGTAAACATCTCGTAAAAGTTAAAGGCTCGAATCAAATTTGTCAATCCAATGGCCCCTATAAACAGGCTGACATTGCAATCCTAGTATCAGATAAAATTGACTTCAAATTAAAAACATTAAAAAAGAAACAAAGAAGGTTACTACATTCTAATAAAGGGATCTCTGCTACAGGAGGATATAACCATCCTATATATCTACACAACAAATACAGGACGACCCAACTTCATCAAACGAACACTAATGACTCTAAAATCATTCACAGACCCAAACACATTGATAACTGGGGAATTTAACATTCCACTATCACCTTTGGAGAGATCAACACACCAAAAACTGAACAAAGAAACCACAGAACTGAAAACCTGCGTAGATCAACTAGACTTAACCGACATCTACAGAATATTCCAACCAGCAACAACATAGCACACATAGCAGATAGCACATAGCACATAGCAGATAGCACATAGCAGATGGCAGATTTTGATTCGTTCAAACAAATTTCATATCGACCACAAAGTGTAAGGTAAATATTGTTGGGAAACTCTGGTGGCTACTTGTAAAAAATATTTTAATGTAGAAAGGAAAAGCCTTTGTACGTGTGTATAGATTTATCTGTCAGTTTCTTTGTATCTACCTATCTATATGTTATCTACACCACAACATGATTACTTGGCAGAATATTGAGGTAATTGATAAACAATTCAGGATTGTCTGGCATAATCCTATTTCCTACAGCTTTTCCAAATGACAGAAAATGCTCTTGAGTGACATCACATGAATTTCATAGCATTCTTGTGGAGAGTTCCACTTCCTTCCATTTAATCTCTGGTACATGGCAAGAAAGAATAGAGTAATTTTCCAGACCTTGGATGTGTAACGGAGTATTGGGACAGAGTTTAGGACAGTTGTTCAACGTGTACAAGAGTCAGTTGTTTGAAATTCCCCTTTACCAAATGTTTCTCTGTAGAAACAAAAGTAAAAGTATTGTGTCCATTAAATGAAAGTGGCTCTTTTCTCAGTGGATTTTGCGTTCAGCTTTTCTAGAAATAGGAATACCTGAACATTGAGGATAACTCAGTTTGTTGATGCCAAAACACTCCATAGCAAGAAGAACAGTGCTGGAGGTATGTTAATATCTACTTTCAAACTTTTGGAAGCTTCAGGTTGAAAATCTTTTTGGCCCTGGTACAACAAAAGGCCAAAAATCAAGAAAATGTGATTGAAGACAGAGAAGTCAACATATACACCTATGACACCTTGGTTTTTTATAATTAAGACAAAAGAATTGGATAGAAAAGCACAGCCTTTTCAAGAAATGGTAAGGCAGAATACTTTAAACTCTTCCACAAACCAAAAGTACATACATAAATGTGTGTCTCCTACACCACCAAAAATTCTAATTGGGTCAGGGACTCGAGGTAAAATGGATACAATAAATATGCAAGAAGAACGAGGAAAAACACTAGGGCTTCTGAGCACAGATTAACAGATTTCTATAAAATCTAACAACCACATTAAATCACAGTATTGTACAAAAAGACGTCCATGGAATTGCTAAGCTCCATATGTCAAATTATGAAGAGAGAGGAGAGCACACAATATGAGAGAAGATATGCAGTAGCTACTAAACAAATAGGGCTCTAAAATACAAAATATAATTGAAACTCAAATAAATAAATTTCTTTAGACACTCTGCAAAGCAGTACACCACATCTGCAATAAAATATATACATAGATTATGATCGAGCAATCTCAAAGGTGGGCATTCACTGTAAAGATTATAAAGAATTCCATGCTAAAACTTCCACCATGATCATGATCACTGCAGCATTCTCTCAAATAGCCAACATATGTAACCAACTATTCTGGCCATCAGTTGATGAATGGAACAACAGAAAGTGGTTTTATATTCATAGTAGAATCGAGGCTTTCTTCAGAAAGAATGACATCCTCTCATTTCTAAGGAAATAGAAAGCCTTAGGAAAACATTATGTCGTATGAAGTGAACCAGCGGCAAAGAGAGCCAATGGATTCACTGAGTGGTAAAAATGGCATACATGCCTAGGATTTTCCATACAGAGTATCACAGTTTCTCAATAGTTTGGAGAAATAATCACAAACAATCATGGTAATAGTAATGATCTCAAATATATGGAATCCGGAGGTTTCTTTATTTTTATTTAGAAATCCTTATTTGAAATTATTTCTTTTGATTTAATTTTCTGTGTTTGTAAACCAGGTGTCGCTGTAGTAGACCATGGAGCTCTTACTATTGTCTCTTTCTTTATCGTAGTAAGGAAATGACTTCTTCACACTGTGAGAAGTACAAAGGGTAAAGGAATGCAACAAAGAAATAGAAATAGTTGTAATTAACCATTCAAAGATGGTGAACAGTTGATTGGAAAGTGAAACAAGAGAAAAATGAGGGAGGAATTACCACGTTTGACAAATTTTATATACCCTATCTTAGCAATGCATTTCTATATTGATCACCATGAGACATAACTTCAAAAGACTAGGCACACACACACAGTCACTCACTCAAACACAAACACAAACAAACACAGAATCAAAAATTTTCTTCTTTCTGATTATCTACCAACACTTGTAATATTTCCAACAATGCACAAATTTTAATACATTTTGAATGTTATTTTTTTGGATACATAGAGAAATCTAGTTTCCCACCGCAAAATGCATTTACACTTAATTTTTTTACATTTTCTTTCTTATTTTCAGGATGATATACAGTGGGGTTAAAGAAACATGCTTCATATAGTGATTACATATGCATTTCTTCTCATACCTACTATCCCTTCCTGATTTTTCTCCCTTCATCCCTCTGCTTCACCCCTCAAACAACTCCCTCAATTTCTTAATTATTTACACATTAACTCAATGTGTTAGTAATTCTTTTTTTTTTTTTTTTTTTTTTGCCAGTCCTGGGCCTTGGACTCAGGGCCTGAGCACTGTCCCTGGCTTCTTCCCGCTCAAGGCTAGCACTCTGCCGCTTGAGCCACAGCACCGCTTCTGGCCGTTTCTGTATATGTGGTGCTGGGGAATCGAACCTAGGGCCTCGTGTATCCGAGGCAGTCACTCTAGCCACTAGGCCATATCCCCAGCCCATAGTAATTCTTAATAATATTATAAAGTAAAATAAACAGACGTCTGATCCTCATGCTCAGTGTCACATTCAATTCTCAAAATTCTTATGTACTCTATGCTTAGTAATTGTAAAGCAATTCATCCCAAAATGGTGATATATGCATATACCTCTCTTTCTTTATGCTTCCTGTAATCTGTTCCTCTTTTCCTCTTATATATCTCTTCCTAAATCCCTTGATTAGCTCAGTTTGTTCTGCTCACTACCCAATTCCCTTGGTGAGCCCTTTCTGCTCTATTCCCCACCACATTTCCCATTCATTCGGTCTTGCAAATCGTCCTATTTAAAGAAGTCAAAGAATCCTTGCATATTGTCACACACTGAAATTATTTCGATATTGAGAATCTTTCGTAGTAAGAAAAGCTCACAGAGTTGAATTTTTTCTTTTTACAAAAACTCCCAGAAGTGTTTGGCTCACCAAATTGATGTTTACATAATGTCACATAAATTGACGTTCTATTTAAAGAGGTAAATTTGGTGATACTTTCTTACATGCAAGAATACATAATGAAATGAAACATATCAGACTCATGTAAAAGTAAGTGAAGAATAATCATAGGAGGACTTTACATGTTAACTTACTTAGATTTCCATTTAATGATCATAATTGCATTTCTCCTACTTAACTGTGCTTTCTCAAATATTAAGTGATATACTTCTATAAGGAAAGAAACACCTCCACTTATGTCAGAATTCATTGTAAAGAATATACACTGTAACCAAATTGGAGGTTTCAAAGATTAGGGGAGGACTGGGAATATG
This sequence comes from Perognathus longimembris pacificus, assembly GCF_023159225.1. Classification (NCBI taxonomy): domain Eukaryota; kingdom Metazoa; phylum Chordata; class Mammalia; order Rodentia; family Heteromyidae; genus Perognathus; species Perognathus longimembris. Next base: position 20,244 of record NW_025957321.1, on the reverse strand, counting down.
GCCTAGTTGCAAGAGTGCTTGTCTCAATTATTACGGGAAATCAAAAGACATTCATATGATTAGACTTTTTTTTATTATTTTTACTCATAGATAAGACAAGGAGAAATACTTGTTGAACTCAACACGGTGGGGCAACTGATTATTTCTGCAAAGGCATAAATAAAAGCACATTTTTTATCATTCGATGCATAGAGTGCTAACACATATGTTTGTATTGTGTCTACAAACATTAGACACATCCTTGGTTCTTCTAGAGGTACTGCAAATTGAACAAATGCCTATTATCATGAAGGAATTCCCTGCTTTCTTAACTTCCATATACACTGAAACCAATTAATTGGACAGCTTCTGGAAAACTGTACTTGGACACTTGTGTGTCTTGACCCACTTGGAGGCAGTTGTACAGGTGAATCAATGAATACTCATTATTTTAAGGACCCGGGCACATTTCCACAAGCCATATCCTAGGTTATACATACAGAGACACAAAACAGTAATGTCAGCTAGTCTCAGGCCAAAAATAGTAAATAATTACGAGTACATAAGAAATCATAATCCTAAGATTTCAAATCAAATTGATAATGTTTGACCTACATTTCTCTACCTAAACTTTGATCCAAACCGCAAATGTAAAAAGAAAGCATCATTATAGTGAAAGTGTCTTACGAAGGATAGAACAAAACTATAAGTACATGTCTAAAGTTTCACAGGTACTCGCATCAATCTGCAGGTTGACAAGGATATTTTTATTGTTCTCCCCCAGAATAACTTGCTGGAAGAAGCAAGTGACAGCAGGGAAGAACATACTTACATTTACATTTACACTGGACTCACAAGAAGAAGTCAACCAAGAATTTAAATTAGAAACTATCATTGCCTTATCACTCTGCATTCTTGAGCTTTCATCCTGTTTGTTATTCAAATAGAAATCACAAGGAATCACAGATTAAAGAAGAGAAAATAGCGTCATGAGTTTTGCACTATGACAAAGAATCCATATATTATTTTTATTGTAACAGCAGCAGTGGGCATTGACATTAAAATATGAAGGAAAAGTGAATTGATTTACTGTGAGCAAACAGAAGTATAATATTGATTTAGCTTAAGAATTAGTGTAGGGGCTGGGGATATAGCCTAGTGGCAAGAGTGCCTGCCTCGGATACACGAGGCCCTAGGTTGGACTCCCCAGCAGCACATATACAGAAAACGGCCAGAAGCGGCGCTGTGGCTCAAGTGGCAGAGTGCTAGCCTTGAGCGGGAAGAAGCCAGGGACAGTGCTCAGGCCCTGAATCCAAGGCCCAGGACAGGCCAAAAAAAAAAAAAAAAAAAAAAAGAATTAGTGTAGCAAATTTATCAGGCAATGTACCAAAAAACGTACTTTATCCAAAGATATGAGTTAATGATTCATAGTAATTGGACATAAAAGCTTTCTTCGTTTGCTAGTCATATATTTATTTATATAAATTAGACGTCTGGGTTAAATGCTTAAAGTGGGTTTTGCATGGGCTATGTAACAATAGACACTGTATCACTTCTATATTGAGGCCCATCAATTTACAATTTACAGTGTTGGTCATGACATAAGGCTAAACAAAGGGTTGGAATACCTCTCTTTTATGAGCCCATGGGAAATACCAAGGACTGTAACAGGTATTCCATAATGACTCTGGGCTTTTTGAAACCAAATAAAGAAAACTTATGAATATCATTTGAAATATTTTATTCGTATGATTCTTTAAGTGTCTGGCTCTATTTTGCCTTCTAAGAGCTGTTGTACAACAGGCTAGAAATAAAAAGGGACTGTTTCAGATTGTATCATGACCCAATTTAAGAATACTATCAAAATTGGGAAAATATGCAATGATGTAATTCAACCAACTTCAAGGACAATTCTAAGAGCTATCATGGGTCTCTCTGTCCTTAATCTTAATCAATAAATGCATCTTCATTTTTAAGTGTGCAATGTCCAAGTACTTGAGCTATAGAAGCGTTTAATCATATAATAGAAATATTTAAGACAGTGTAGAGAAATTGATTATAATTTCATAATATATATGCATTTTAACTGCTGTTTGAATAGTTCGTCTACAGGCCATTGTTTGCAGTTTGTAATGAGTATATTTGGTTTGAAAAATATTTAAAAGGCACAACGCATTAATATTCTTATGTGCAGATGATACTGGGAATGTTTGTGTTCTAAGTGGATCAACAAAGACTTTATTTCAGACTGGATTCAATAGAAGACCATGTTTTCTACAGTCCTAACAAGGTGCCCTGAGCCATACCTAGGTGTTCATGACTCCTACTAAATTAACATAATCATGTATGCTCCCCTAATTAATGAAGACATTTCACTATTGATGTTGCCATGGATGGAAGTGATATAAGTTGAAACACTATGTCCTCGTGTCAAACTAAACATATGACCAACATTCAGAAATGAATTACACATAAAAATTGAAATGTTTATCAAAATGGCTCAGTATAAACAGATTAGCACAGGAGAAACCAAAGTAGCCAGGTAATGATTTCCAAAATATTTGGAGACAAAATTGAAGGAAATATTTTGTGCTCAATTTTCACCTGATACACATTCAGGTTCTTTCCTACTACAATAATTACCATGGAAACACTCAGATATATTCATCCTGGATTTCAAAATTTGAATTACCATGGAGTCACATAAAAGGATCTTCCCAAAGGTATTAAGTGGAAAATAATTCTATAACATCAAACTACTTTTGGAGGATATCTCACTTTCAAATTCAGACATAGCATAGAAGACATGTAAGAGAGCATAGAAGACATGTAAGATTGAGCAACTCCACTGCTGCTCATAATTGGTTTATGGAGTATGAGATTGTATACCTTTTCAGAAGCAAAATTATGTTCGGTGCAGTTTTGTAACCACAAACCAAAAGGACTAGGAGAGTTGTGTATCTTATAGGTGTGAGATCTCACAGACCAAAAGGACAGTCTAACCAGCCGAGTTCTACTCGGATTATATAAACCTCCATGTTGAATTAAAAATATTGGTATCTACAGGATTAACATGGAGAATTGCCGAGACAGATAACTTTAGAGAACTGAGAGTAAGAGATGTTAGAATCTTGTCCTTCTTCCATAGGATAGACTGGAATGCGAGACAGAAAACAGGGAGAAATTAAGTCAGGACTAGATATAGATACAAAGAAGGGGGATTTGGTCCACAAATCTGGATGCAATAAGGGAGGTTTAAAGATACTGGTCCAATACAATACCTCTGAATTAGCCCCTGCCATAGAGTTACAAGACACAGGTTAACAGAGCACACATAGGCAGGAGTAGATGTTCCAGAGTCAGCACTTTTTCAGTAGATAGCACTACCTGTTGGGCTTTGTGAGACAGCGCTTTTACCTGTCCCCATAAGGGCAAAGGGGCTGTCCTTCCTCTGTGGGGATTTTTATGGAGACTGTGGGCAGCCATGGCTTGGATTGGGATGGTCTCATAGCATAGATGAGGATGTCTTACCCTAATCTTTGTGTTCTGGGGGCACTCCTTGTCGGAATCAGCAGAGTGGATGCCAGAAGTTTGGACATCTTCTGTAGCAACATAAGCATTCCATAGCCTCTTGCTTAACAACTGCCCAGGGGCCCAATCTAACCCAACCCCCAATCTAATCCAAACAGGATGTGCCTTGATTAACATACAAGGAGCTAGGAAGTGTTGCTTGGCAAGGGCCAAAACATCTCTTTGAGGCAAATTTAAAAACCTAAGAACAAATAGTGTTTCTGCAATAACAGCTCAGGCTATTTTATAAAGGCTATTCATAGATGTGGGATACTCATCAGTACTATACTTATTCAACCTCTTTTACTCTTTAATTTGTCTTTTCAAAGTACAGTGAGCTCATTCTACTCTACCTTGAGATTGAGGTTTATATTCAACTGATGTAACATGGAAGATATTACGAAATTCTAAATATATTTTCACTTATTTACTGGATTCTGCTGGTCCATTGTTAGTTTTTATTTGAGAAGAAATCTACATGACTGCACATGTTTCTCATAAATTTTGAATGACCTGAGTCCATTTTTCACCAAGTAGAGCTGTTCCCCCCCCCTTCAAAAAAGAATGTGTCAATAGTTACAAGAACATCTTTTAGGCAGACATATTCAGGGATGTGTGTTACATCCATTTGACAATTATTGTTTGGAGCCAGGCCTTGAAGATTAGCACCAAGGGGAAAGGTTTGTAAATGCAAAAGTCAACAAGTAGGACAGTTAGCAATAATTTGCTTAGGTTGTTTAAAAGGAATTTTATTTTATTTTACTTTATTTTATTTTATTTATTCCTGTCCTGGGTCTTGGACTCATGACCTGAGGACAGTCCCTGGCTTCTTTTTGCTCAAGGCTAGCTAGCACGCTGCCATTTGAACCACAGTGCCACTTCTGGCCATGTTCTATGTATGTGGCGCTAGGTAATCAAACCCATGGCTTAAGGTATATGAGGCAAGCATTCTTGCCACTGGGACATATTACCAATCATAAAAGGAATTTTATATGTGACAGGTAAATGACCTGCAGTAGAGTGCCAAGATGCATGGTATTCTTTTGCTGAAATGAAAGGGACTAAATCATCTACATGAAAATTACCACATGCCATAGGACCTGTCAAATTAGAATGAGCAAGAATGTGAATGACATACAGTGAAGCTGTCTTTGGCATTATTGTTTTTGAATTGTTTAAATAGTGAATCTAGTGGGGGGTTTATGTGATAAATAACAACAGAATATATATTGCATAAAACATGTGTTGCACAGGTCGACTGAGTGATTAAATTGAAAGTTATTAAGAAATTCTGTAAAGTGTATATAACAGCCTGTGATTCAATTTATGTGCCTATTGCCAGGGAGTGACAAAAACTTGATACTTACCTTCTGTCCAAAAAGCACATTTGCTATTTTTGGTACTATCTTCAAAACTATTAGGCGAATTTAGAATGAGCTTAGAAAATCAAATATTATCATTACAATAAATTTGTTATTGAAATAATTTCCTTAAAGGACTAGAATATAATTGGTATAAAACTTCTCCATTAAAGCCATTCAATGAAAAATGGAGGAGATCAGAGGTTTGTAATGCAAATTTGAATTCTTATTTAGGTGTGGGGATGATAATCAAGTAGTTGTCCTGCCCATTGATTTCCAGGCACATTTTACAGCCTTGCATGATAATAAAGCTGATTATCTCCAGATATGTGCTTTACATTTCTGACAATGTGTGCCTGGTACATATCAAAGTCTTGTTGAACTGTGCTATTCCCCCTGTGGGGTAAACTTTGTAAGTAGATTTAATAGCCCATTAGGGACACAAAAATCTACCCGGGAAAAGAAATTTTGAGTCAGGGGTTTTTCTACTAAAAGTAATTCCTGACTTTCCTCACTCGTTAATACACAAGGGCTATTTAAAGTCAAATCCTCTTGAAGAATGGAAAATAAATTATGCAAAGCATATGTGGGAATGCCTAAGGAAGGATGAAGCCAATTAATGTCCTCTAGTAACTTTTGGAAATCAAGAGTATTTAATTTTTCAGTACGAATTTTTATAAATTGGAGAATAATTGCTTATTTTTTTTTAACTAAATATCCTAGATACTTTAATGGCTCCTCTGTCCAGATTTTATCAGGGGCAACTGGTAAACCATTTTCTTGCAAGTGGAAGGACAAAATTTGTAATAAGTCTGATAGAATATCTTTATTAGGTGCAGCAAATAATTAGTCATCCATATAATGAATATATGAAACCTGAGCAAATCTTTTCCTAATAGGTTCTAGTGCTCTGGCTACAAAAGTTTGACACATAGTAGGTGAGTTCATCATGCCTGGTGGCAATAATTTCCATTTAAACCTTCCATGGGGTCCTTGGAGATTAATCCGACTTAAAGTAAAAGCAAAGCATGATAGGTCCTCATCAAGTAAGAAAATAGAAAAGAAACAATCTTGCAAATCTTAGTATAATATTCCAATTTAAAGGAATCATACATAATTGGGGCAAGCGAAGATGTAAAGTATCTATAGGCCTCATAGCTGAATTTAGAGCTCGACAACCAGTGAGCAATCTCCATTTGTGAGAATTCTTTTTAATAACAGAATTAGGAGAGTTCCAGGTAGAGATAGAAACCTCAATATGATTTGAAGCTAACTTATCTCCAACAACTTGCAATTTGGCTGCCAACTTTTCTTTAGATAAGGGCCTTTGCTCACGACAAACTGGACAATCTGTCTGCCAAGTAAGTAATCTTACTGAGAAAGACATGCATCTGAACATCAAGGGAAAACTAAATGAGCTCCCCATTGTTCAAAGACGTCTAGTACACTTACGTTAATAGGTACTTACAAAAATTATGGATCAAAAATGGAATGTTGGCCTTCACCATCAGTAATATTCTGATATAGAAGATTTTGCTTAATAACTGAATCAAGTGTACTACTGACACCTTTTATTCTGCATTTGATAGTTTGAGTCACCCTGCCCCGATGCCCCATTCAATCTGGCTGATTATTGTGATGTCTTAGCCAGTAGCTAGCAATGCCTCTTTCCTATATAAAATTTACAACAAGGTGGTTTGTATGCTTCATTGAAAATCCAGAAAACACATTGATATTTCATACTGTCAAAACCTCCTTGATAAGGGATTGCAGAAGTTGATATAAATATGTAAGCAAAGAAAATCAATTGTGCAATACGATCACCAGAATTAATATCATAAGGTACAGGGGAGGTCTTAAGGATTTTAATTTGTCCTATGTAGTCAGAGTCAGTTACTCCTGGTACAACTAACACCCCTTTAGCAATTAAACTGGAATGCTCCAAAAGAAGGCCCCAAGTCCCCCATGGTAAGGGACCGTATATGCAAGTTCTAATTCTGGAAATTAGCAGGGAAAGTTAAGGTTGGGCTTGAGAAAAGGTCCACTGTGGCACTCCCAATCTGGGCTGGTTGTAACGAAAAGATGGTGGGGAAGGCTCGTTCATAGGAATGCGACCATGAGGCTTGCCATTTGCCCCCTTTCCTGAACACCTTGTACTTTCTCCCTGTGCTGCTTCCGATGAAAGGGGAAGCATATGTCCACCAATGTCAGTTTTAGATCAAAATTCTTGGGCCCAATGTACCCCACGTTTGCAGAGAGGGAATATCCTAGGCGACTTTGTATTTGCCAGTTTTATTTTTACACAATTCATTTTAGTATGCCCTTGTCCCCACAGCCAAAACAGTTGAATTTCCCGGATTTGGGTACTTTCACACTAGCACCCAGAGTCTGTCCCAATACCTTCATCTTTTGAGTGTCCAAAAATACACCTTGTACTGTTCTATCAATAATTTTCTGAAGGCGCACTATGAAGTCAAAGTAGGGTTCCTGGGCCCCTTGAATAAACCAGGCCTAAGAACCATCCTTTTTACTGTGGGACATACCCAACCCCATGCCTCTAGACATATCTCCTGCAGCCACTGGTCAATCTGCTTTGGGGTATTTACTAGATTCTGGGTCTTATAATCCCCAGTGCCTATTCACATATCATGCGTTATTTTGTGAATGGCGGCATTTAGGTAGTGAGCATTTTAGTGGTAACACTAGCAAGCATTGAAGCCATGATTTTTATTTCTACATTAGAGTCCTGATTGATCACTCCTGGAATAATAGGTAAGCCCCTCAGAGCAGAGCTGCTACGGCCTAAAAATAAGCCAACAGATTCCCTTGGAAGTGGACCAATGACTCCTGTAGACAGGGGCTAAAATACCATTTTGGAAGTCAGTACTGTGCAGGTAGAGGAACAGAGATCCAGTCCTGCACTTTCTGTTGTTGCTCAGAGGAGACTTGAAACTGATTGTTGCTGCAGGTTTTTGGGGGATATGCTTGAGTTTAGGGGAAAGAAGGAGCTGCTCCAAAATTTTTCTGTGGGGCCAGGGGCTGGCTCCTCTGCCAGGTTACTTTAATCTGGCGGCCAGAGTCATTCAAATTAGATCTGAAATTTGTAACACAATGCTTCCCGTTTTTACAGAGGGGAGAAATTTCAGTAATAAATCTCCTTTTCTGATTAAGTCAGTGAGCCATTAAGTGGCCCCTTTGTCGGCAGGAAAAACACATGCCAGGAATCCGAGCAGTACATAAATGTCCCCGTCACCTTCTCCCCATCCACGACATGCGGAAGAACTCTGTTACAGTCGGCCCTTGGAGCATGAGGCCATGCAGCTAGGATGGCCCAATGTCCACACAACGCTGAATACAGTCATTTATTCCTCCTTTTATCTTAGAGGGCCTGATGGCTGCTTGGCAATTTGGGCATAAAGTTTTAGTAGCCAAGGTTCAAGAATGTCTTGAGTGTGCTGGGAATATGGCCTAGTGGAAAGAGTGCTTGCCTCATGTACATGAAGCCCTGGGTTTGATTACCCCTCACCAGAGATATAGAAAATGACCAGAAGTGGCGCTGTGACTCAAGGAGCAGAGTGCTAGCCTTGAGTAAAAAGAAGCCAGGGACAGTGCTCAGGCCCTGAGTTGAAGTCCCAGGACTGGCCAATGAATAAATAAATAAATGAGAATGACTTGAGTAAGTGGTACTGTAGGGCCATATTGAAAACAAGCATTCTTTAGATCTGTTATTTGTTTAAATGACAAACACTGATGAACTCTTTTGCTATCTTCATCTTGCCTGTCAGGGAATAAATGAAAACCAAAAATGTCCTCCCTTCTTGATAAGTCTGAGCCAAGGAAGTGTGCCACGTTTACTGTAGGAGGACCAGGCGCTTTAAACAGCACAGGCAGAAATGGTACTAGCTGTGATACCCTATCAGGCAGAGGTTGCGGTGGGAAAGGCTGAAAGTCCGCCAGGATTCTGGGCAGGTCCCACAAGTCTTTACCTTTACAGGAGTTTGCTGCTTTGGATATTGTTGTGACAATAGGGCTATAATTGATTCCAAAATTTTCTCCACATGGGTCAATCTGTCTTTAGTAAGCTCCTTGCGTAATTTTTCCTGAGTGTCTGAGCCATCTGAGTCTTCCTTATTATCTACCGCAGTGGTTTGAGATCCTTTTAATTTTCTCAATTCTTCCCAATCAGCTGCATAAGCTGGGGGTTGCATGATGCTTATCAAGTCCCTATTCATTTTCTCTGATCAACTGATTGAATCTAATCCGTTCATGTCTCCAATGGCATTATTTCTAAAGGATTCAGATTAGGACCATAAACTATTTCATACCACATTACTTCCTCTTTTTTTTGATTGTTTAATTTTTTCCTTTATTTTCAGAGTGATGTACCAAAGGATTAGAGGTTCATATGTAAGTCTGTAAGTATATTTCTAGTTCATCATGTTACCCACACTTCCCCACACTTCCAACTCCCTCGTATCTTTCCCCCTGATAAGTTTTAGAATTGGTTTACACAAATGTTTTGTAAATTTTGCTTTAGGAGACATTTGTATTTTTATCATCTGGCTCTTCATTTCAGCGTAACATTTCTCTTTACTAGTTTTTATACAGGAATCAAATTATTGACACTTTTCTTCCACTAATTTTGGGGGATTCAGTGTCTACAAATTTGGCTGACCAAGAGGAGTTTAACTGAGCTATTATGTATTGAATGGTTCCAGTAATATAATGTATATTGTACAATCACCCTTTTATAACCAATATTTCTGGAACTAATTCTCAGCTGGTGGACTGGTCTGGAGCTAATCTCACCAACATGTTCAACCCAGGTCTGTGGTGGATGAATGGACGCCCTCAACGCCATGTCTTGATGTTAGTGGCTTCCCTAAACAATATCTCCTGGCCCACGTCTACTTCTTTAAAAAATATTATGAGTTGTGTAACACCCCCTTATGCTATTATGTATGGACCTTTTAATATTTCTATAGGAGCCATGTATTTCAATGTTACCTGCACTAACTGTTCTTTTACAAATTGCTTGTATAGTGGTCTTACTGATTCTGTAATTATTATTAAGCAACCACCATTTGTTATGCTTCCTGTAAACTTATCTGAAGCTTGGTATAAAGAAACAGGTATTCAAGTGTTAAAACATTTAAAAGAACTTATGCGCCCTAGACGATTTGTAGGGCTATTAATAGCAGGAATTTTAGCCTTTATTGCTTTAGCTGCCTCTGCTGCAGCGGCTACTGTGGCTTTAACACAAAATGTGCAAACAGCTCACCATGTTAATCAGCTTGCTCATAATACCACGCAAGCCCTGCACTTTCAAGGCAGGATTGATGATAAGGTAGAACAAAAGTTAGAAGCATTATATGAATCTGTGTTGTCACTGGGAGAACAAATTCGTGCCTTACAAACTTTGCAATGGGTACACTGTCATGCTGGGTTTGACTTTATTTGTGTGACCCTCCATAAGTATAATGGGTCGAGCTATCCTTGGGAACAAGTTGTAGCACATCTAAATGGTATTTGGCACCATAATAACTTGTCCTTAGATCTCTTTCAACTCCATAGACCATTAGCCGGACTAGAACAAGCTCCACCTTTGGACTTTAAGTGGCAGAAACAGCAAAAGAACTGTTTGAACAACTTCAACAGTATGTCCCTTCCTTATCTAATGTTAAGGGGCTGCTAATGACATTGCTCGGCCCAGGGATACTTTTGCTGATGGCTTGCCTATGTCTTCCTTGCATTGTACGCATATTGCAAAACTCTTTCATGAGTTTAGCCAGCCAGCTGCATAAGGTCAAGCTCCAAGTAAATGAATTTCCCCCGAGAGGAACCGCAGCCAGAGACGGGTATGAGGCGGTGCCAGCCTTAGACCGACCTAAGACAGGGCCTTCAGCACTGCTCTGAAGTTGTTCCCTAAGATGGGTAAGGCAGGCTGAGGTACCCACCCCACCTAAGACAGGCGGGTTCGCTTCTTTTAATAAAAAGACGGGGGAACTGTCGGGAGCCGAGCTAGCAGCTAAGCTCATCCTGACCTCTGGCTGTGCAGATGTCGCCAAGATGTCGGGAGCCAAACCTGCACCTAGGTTCATTATCACCTCTGGCTGTGCTGTTACCGCCAGGATATGCTAAAGGCAAGGACATTTGTTCACAGCCACTATCCGGAATTGCTTTGCTATGTCCCCACCTTGCTATGTCCGCTGGAGTAGATTCCTATGTTAATCAACCTTGTCCTGTGTCTACTGTAATCAAATGTTGCAAACTTCAAAGCCTCTTTATGTTCTGGAATTTTTACAATCCTATGCTATTCCCTGGTTCCAAAACTGCATATAAGCTGGGAGTTGGAATAAACTGTTGCTGCAGTCTTGAGGTTCAACCTTATGGCTGCAGACCTCCCGTACCCCATCTTTGTCTCTTGTCTTTTTTCTCTTGCCTTATTTTTCCTTTTCCTTATCCCCGCCGCCCCTCAGTCAGGATTCCTGCTCCCCTGCCAGCTGGCCCGGCAGGCAGAGTCATTCAAATTAGATCTGAAATTTGTAACACAATGCTTCCCGTTTTTACAGTGGGGAGAAATTTCAGTAATAACTCTCCTTTTCTGATTAGGTCAGTGAGTCATTAAGTGGCCCATTTGTTGGCAGGAAAAACAAATGCCGGGCACCCAAGCAGTACATAAATATCACCATCGCCTTCTCCCCATCCAGGACATACGTAAGAACTCTGTTACAGTCTGCCCTTGGAGCATGAGGCCATGCAGCTATGATGGCCCAATGTCCGCACAAAGCTGAATATAGTCATTTATTCCTCCTTTTTCTTAGAAGGCCTGATGGCTGCTTGGCAATTTGGGCATAAAGTTTTAGTAGCCAAGGTTTCAAGAATGACTTGAGTGTGCTGGGAATATGGCCTAGTGGCAAGAGTGCTTGCTTCATGTACATGAAGCCCTGGGTTTCATTACCCCTCACCAGAGATATAGAAAATGACCAGAAGTGGCGCTGTGACTCAAGGAGCAGAGTGCTAGCCTTGAGTAAAAAGAAGCCAGGGACAGTGCTCAGGCCCTGAGTTGAAGTCCCAGGACTGGCCAATGAATAAATAAATAAATAAGAATGACTTGAGTAAGTGGTACTGTAGGGCCATATTGAAAACAAGCATTCTTTAGATCTGTTATTTGTTTAAATGGCAAAGGCTGATGAACTCTTTTGTTATCTTCATCTTGCCTGTCAGGGAATAAATGAAAACCAGAAATGTCCTCCCTTCTTGATAAGTTATTAAAGACAAACTAATTATGTGGCATCACAAACATGAAGCACTAGTAGTGAGTCCTGCCTTTTCCTGGGAATAAAACAGGTGGTATATATCTATATGTATGTCTACATCTATATCTATATTTATATCTATAATTTTCTATCTATCTATCTATCTATCTATCTATCTATCTATCTATCTATATATATATATATGTGTGTGTGTGTGTATAGCTAAATGCATGGATGAAATCCTTAAATATTACATTGCCAAGATTTAGTATAAAATAGGTGTGCTTTGTGAATATTGAGATTAAAGTTAGAGAATGTCTTGCTGGCTCCATTTTTACAATATTTCGACAAAGGATTATGTTGCTGCTTACAACTTTAGAACATTCTAAACATGATGACATCAAAGTTGCAAATTTGGAAAGACAGATAGTACCACAAAAGTATTGGCACATTTATGAATAACCGTTATGTTGAAGTAAAATGCAAATAACATAAACAGTTTCTGCTTAAGGCTAAAAAGAAAACGGGGAATGCAATTTTCTTATACATAAAGCATTCTACTAAAGGTGAGGCTCATCCCTTCCTCCAGGAGCAAAGAGCCCCTTCTAATGAGGTATTCACTTTGCCGGGATTACTTTGATCTGGTGTCTCCTATATATGGGAGCATAACGAGAAGGACTGGACAATCAAACTCATTTTGGATTTAGGGTATCATTTCATGTCCTCTAGCGCCAGTATATGAAAATATTATAATTACTGTCCAAAATCTAGAAGAGAAAGTCCCATCTTCTCGCTGTGTTTTTAATCACATTGCAATTTATTCCTCCTATGCTGTGAATAAGTCAAAAAGGGATATGTTTTGCTTCCATAGTTTGTTCAACTATCTTATATTAATACACTGCAGAATATAGATAATTGATTTTCCCAGCATAATAATTGCTGCCAACAATCAATTCATTGCATGTAACTCATTCCAAAGGAACGTTATACTTTCTAAGGTTAAACATTTAAGAGAAGACACCTGAGAAACTACATGAATCTAATTAGAGTGACAGGGTAATAAGTGGCTTATAATACCTACTGGTATTTCTTACTATTGTCAAATATGAATGAAGGTTTTTTGACTTTTTGTTTTTTGCGCTTTCAAGAAAACATGTATCACCAGTGTGTGTCTTACTTTCTCGGTTAGACATGAATAAATTTCTCACAAATAAATCATGTTCTCACGAAATCAATGGTAAAACATTTTTAATAGATTGCTAGGAAGATCTTATTTCCAATAGTGTATCCAATTTAACTCAGAATCAGGAATTCCTTGACAAATTTCAAGTCTTGAATACACACTGATTTGAGAAAGATGGTTCCCTTTCAGTGACTTACACACCTCCCACATTTACATATGGGTTTCTAAGAAAGAACCAATTCAAAGGAATTATGCAACAAACCAATGTAAATCTTCCCCATCCGTTTTAATTGTTGAAAAGGGCCTAGAGTTATCTCCAACATATTATGAGCTAAAATCACACTCGACAGCAAAAAACAAAATTTATTCCTCGAAAGGACTTAGAGAACTCCATTTGTATTGTACATATTATTATAAATTGTGGAAATGTTTCAGGTGCTGTTAAAAAATTTCAAGGGACAGGAAATTGCTCTGTATTAAAAAATAGAACATGGACAATAATGAATTACCTGTCTTGTTGATTAAAATGACATCCACTGAGACTGAATTAGCAAACCTAAGATACACTATGAAAGAAGGTATTCTAGTGGTAAAACTCATGAATTTTCATCCAGCTGTATATCACCTGTTTAATCGCAGGCAAATAATCAGGCAACAATTGTATTTGAAAGGAATAAGGAGAAATCTCAAAATTGTAACAGTAGGACTGAAGTCAACAAAGTATATTAATCTTTATCATTAATTTCTTTGTCATAGACCAACATTCAAGGGACTTCATTCATGACAAGTGTTCAACGTATTTGTGAAAATGTTTTCTAACTGGTAGATATCTATACTATATAGTTCAAAATTTTCCAACTTTTGCAGGTCTCAAACAGGTAAATACCCATTTGAACTCATATAAATTCAGACAATAATTTCTAGATATTCCAGTATTCTTACTTGAACGATGGCTCAAGGGATCTATAGGTAATTATATCTAACAGAACATGACCTATAAATTGAGGGAACATTGGGCAATACTGAGAGTCATAGCTACAGATAATAACTGTTTCAAATATTAGTAAATTCCAGCATTAAATTTGTTGTGGGCATGAAACAAGTGTACAACCCCATAGAAATATCATTGTTAGACCTAAATAAAAGTGAGAGTAATGGTAGTAAATTTGAAGACGGACACATTGGAAATTGCTACATTCTCAATTCCAGGGACATAACATTTTTGATTATGTGATATGTTGGACAATACTTGGTATTTTGAAAATAAGCAGGGACTACCTCATGGGACTTCCGGTAAAGGAATTACAAAGAACCTTTGTAGCCAGAAATGTCACAGTGTATATCAAAGAGTGAAAAGTTAGTCCACACGAGATGGGGACTGATGACTGAGGAAAGGAAACGAGGGAAATGATTGTTAGATGTCTCTGAAGGAGAACTGAACCTACCAAATTAGTGAAGAAGGCTCTCCTCTCAAAGAAGTAAGCTGGTCCACCGTAGACCTTTCCGTAGTAACAGTTACTTTTAACTCCTGTCTCCCCAGTTTGGGGTCACTAGTATTGTGACGTGGCTAATATTGGTCACTTCCGGGTTATGATCTCACGTCATTCACAAGCACTTCCGCATTTGACAACGGAAGTGCTCACTGCTGCCTTCTACCCAGAAGTGGGAGTCCTGTTTGTTCTTCCTGTCCATTGTTTATCTATGATTTTGTACAAGTAAGCGAGGTTTCAGTAGTGGAATCCTGAGAGTCGTTTTCACACACTTTTCAACTAGGCGAGTTTGGGATCCTGAGTTCCTTCTTCCTATACATTTCTGTTCTGCCCATGATCCAGTCTTTGGAAAAGCATCCACTTTTACGCAAAGAGTTCACAGGAACCTATCAAGGAATATGTTGACCATTCTAGTTCTGAAAGTTTAACTATTTTTGCAAAACTTTGTACCTACATTATTATGGCCGCTTTTCCTCAGTGGTGACCATTCATGAAACATTACTTTTACAAAAAGATCAGGGTAAGTAGGCTCAGTTATGATTATGTGGTTAATAGTAAATCAGAGAACTGGGACTATGCTCTCCATTTTCTAGTATGATTCATGTTCTTTTCTCCCTTATTAGCTGTGTATGTCTTCTTCATGTCTTTGAACTTGATTTCAAATATGTGTCTTATAAATTGATTTTGCTATTCTAAAAGAGAAAACAGAAGAATTTGTTTACTACCAGCCCTGTTTGACCAAGGACATTTGTGTCTCGATTATCAGTAGGTTTTAAAAAAAGATTTAATCAAATCATATGGCATCCCTTATTATCTGAAATTTATGTGAATATTCACATGATTCTGTATCACTAGTTTTGAAATGTTCCAATTGTTTCAAAACTTCGATGTTGTATACCAAATTTGGCTCATTATCTCTATCTAATAGATCTGAATTAGAAAGAGAGCCTCAAAATTCTCCAGAATCAACTGATAATATTACTTCCAGATATGGTGCTTTTGCTAGGGTAATAGGAGTTTAAGTTACTCGCTAACCACAATTTCATTTTACCAATAATGTATACAAAGGATAGATGAAGAAATTTTTAACAAGTATTCAAGGAAATTTTGAGGGAGTATTGAGGTGAGAGAATAATTTGCATAAATTTCTTCTCACAGCTGTTATTTCCTTGCTCATTTTTCTGCCTCTTTCCTTCACATTGTCCTCTTGCACAAACCAACTTCCTTTTTCATTATTTTTTCCAAAACAAAAAATTATATCCTTAATGTTTATTGTCAATCTCATCTCTAAAGCTTGTATCCTCTAGTAATATTTACTATAAAACAATTCCTTGCAGATTGGGTAATATATAGATATCCATCTGAATTTATGTACATAAACATTAGTGTTTGTGTGTCACTTTTGGATACCTTTATCTCAAGCAAGTTCCTTGTCTCCCTGTGAATTGGTACCTGAGTCCTGCTTTCTTTATCATGTCTGTTACTTATTTCTAACATAGACATATCAGCCAGCCAATGCTCCATTCTATGTTCCAGGCTTGTGTCCCAATGAATACCTTTTTCCAAATGTTTTCTAATCATTGTGTAGGATTCCCTTGTAGAGAGATACCATTTGCTTGGATCCAATCATGTATAGTGGGACATTGGATTTGTTTCCATTTCTTGGCTCTTTTGAAGCGTGCAACATAAACGTGGATGTGCAGGTTTTCTCGTCATATCCTGGATCCTGTTGCTCAGAATGGGACATGTGCTATGCCTTGCGTGTTCTTTTCAAGATACTCCATACTCTTTTCAAGTGTGGTTGTAGTAGTTTACATTCCCAACATCAGTTCAGTACATTTCCTCTTTCAGGGAGTCAACTCCAGCACTTGTTGCTTGAGTTTAGAATATATCTCATTCTGACTTGGGGAAGATGATATTTCAGTGTTGTTTTTATTTACATATCACTTACTTCCATTGATGGTTGTTATGTTTCTGTGTGTCATTACCATTTTTATTTCTTCTTCTGTGAAGTCTGTTTTCACATCCATGGCGAACTTCATGATTGAATTGTTGGATTTAGGAGGGATTAGTTTCTTGTGTCCCCTGTATGTGAGAAACATTAACCTGTTATAATATTTGTCTGTTACATTGTTGTTTGGCTGTCTGTCTGCTTTCGTGACCATGTCCTTAGCTGTGCAAAAATTTTTATTTTAATGTACTCCCATTTTCCAATCTTTCATCAATCTGTTGTGTGCCTCAAATTCTATTCAGGAAGTTCCTCCCTAGGCCTGGAAGACCTGATGTCTCTGCTACTCTTTTCTATTATAGTTACGAGGATTCACATTTGATGTTGGGATCTTAATCCATTTTGAGTTTACATCGGTGCTACTATTATGCTAGGATCACGTTTGATTTTTTTTTCCTGTGGTGATCCTTTTTCCCCATCTCCAATAATTGAAGATGCTACTTTTTTCCATTGTATGTCTCTCATTCCTTTACCTAATATCAGCTGACTGCAAGCCTCTGGTTTCTTTGAAGGTGTTCTGCCATATTGTATTCATCAGGCATCACCTTTTTGGCAATAGAAGGTTGTATTTTTTAAATAATGCTTTTGTAATAGAGCTTGAAATCAGGCATTTTGATACCGCTGATGCTGCTTCTTTTTTTTTTTTTTCAAATTTTTATTATCAAACTGATATACAGTGAGGTTACATTTTCATTCGTTAGGCATTGTATACATTTCTTGTACTGTTTGTTACCCTGTCCCTCATACCCTCCTCCCTCCTCCCCCTTTCCATTCCCCCACTGTGGTGTTCAGTGTATTTTCACCAAACAATTTTGCAAGTATTGATTTTTTAGTTGTTTCTCTTTTTTTACCCTGAGTATCTCAATTTTGGTATTCCCTTTCAATTTCCTAATTCTAATACCAGTATACACGGTTTCCAAAATATTCAGATAAGATTACAGAGATAGTGTAGTTACCACCACTGAAAGGTGATACAAGAACATCATCAACAATAGAAGCTACAGATACAGATGGGACGTTGAAAGTAGTTACAACTGTGATATAACAATCGTTTCCATAAAATGGAGTTCATTTCACTTAGCATCATTTTATGTGTTCATAAGGGTATAGCTATTGGGCCTTGTGATGCTCTGCTATGACTTGCCTAAACCTGTACTAATTATTCCCAATAATGGAGACCATAGAGTCCATGTTTCTTTAGGTCTGGCTCACTTCACTTATTATAATTTTTTTCCAAGTCCTTCCATTTGCTGACAAATGGGGCAATGCCATTCTTTCTGATAGAGGCATAAAATTCCATTGTGAGTATGTCCCACATTTTACTGATCCATTCGTCTACTGAGGGGCATCTGGGTTGGTTCCAGATTCTAGCTATTACAAATTGCGCTGCGATGAACATTGTTGTGGCATTACTGTGTTTGTTTTTTTTTTGTGGTCTTTTTGCCTAGAATTTCTTTAGCTATTCTAGATCTTCCTATTTTATATGAATTTTTGGATTGCTTTTCCTATTTCATTAAAGAATATAGTTAGATTTTCATGGGGTTTTGAGGTGAATTTCTATAACATCTTTAGCAATATGGAAAGTTGACAATATTGGTTCTCCTTATTCATGAACATTGAAGGATGAGAAAGAAAATCCTGGCCCTGGCGATTATACCCCTGCCTCAGGGACATGGCATGACACCACAGTTTCTACTGAAAGCAAATAGGCTTCTGTATTCTGTTTTTGGAATCTGGTAGCTAATATTTTGTTAAGGAGTTGTGCATCCTTTGACTGCCTTATTATGTAACTGTACCCCTTTTGCACAACACATTGTCAACCAAAAATGTTCTAGCCTTACCCTGAGACCTTTTTATATCTATATATCATGTCAACTTAGCTTACAAATATTATAAGCATATTTATGAGTCATTTTCATATTGATTTTCCGTGATATCTACTTTTGAAGGCTAAATCCCAGGGAATACAGTTTTCCAAATTATAATAGTATCTATACTTTAAAATTTAGGATGTGTAGCAGTTTTTGTTTCCTTGCTTTAGATTAATGATATTGCTGGTGACAACAATCTCTCAAGGTATCCAAGAACAAGACAAGAAATCATACTTTATCATTTGTGTTTAATTTATTTGTTGAGACCAAAAAGAAATGAAAGGCGACCTCTACTGTCTTAGTAAAATTTCACGACATTGAAACAGACTCTGGCTCCCCTACACACAGGTGTCTAGCTTTATTCCAAATAAGAAGATTGTAATCTCTCAAGTAATTTCAGATTTTAAATATTAAATTTAGTGAATTGTGGGATATATCTTGTTGCTAGGGAAACGGATTTTTTAAACAAACTTCACATAACAGAAGTCCTTAAGTTTATCTGAATTACAAATATTTACAAAATATATGTTGTGCTAATATTTTCGAATATAAAGACAACGAAATTAAGACCATCAATTATTAGTCGGTCTGAGTTGGAAATGAGAATGGCCTGGAGACACATGATGAGTGCTCTATACCACAGGCTGTAAGAGAAATGCAAATCAAAATGACTATCATATTAGACATAGCCAGAAAAGAATGTCCATTATCAGGAAAACTATTAAATAAAAAAAGAATACTGTTAATAAGAAACGTTGGAAGCCTTGTGGACAAAAGTGAACGCTATTAAATATTGAAGCAGTTATAAACTTGTTCAATAATACTGCCACATATGAACTACCAATGGTAAGTATAGGGGGAATCAAGCCTTCATAACTCCTGCATCCCAGATGTGAAATCACAAAGAACTCTTACAAATTTCATAAATGGTCGTCAAACCCCAACCCCCAAAACAATACTGATTAATAAAGATGGAGAATAAGGAAAAGTTCTTGCTATGACAGCTGAAATTGCCAGAAGAATCAACACAGAATTCCATAGAAACAAATGTCAGGAACACAGAAAATATTTCTTGATGGAACATCGAAAATAAGGAAAGAAATAAAAGTAAAAATAGATACAGCCAACTCCTCATCTAAAGAAGAACCTAGTATTTTGAGGCCAACAGTGCATGAAAAAGAAACAAAATTCAATTACTTAACATAAGGAACTACCACATGCAGAGCTGATCTAGCTACCAATAACAGGTCAATTTCCATAAAGCTAATCCTATTGGAGTATGCATATCCAAGGACCGAAAAGAAGAATCGAGAATCTCATGATCTAAGACAACTCCGCTGATATTGGACAGAGGGACTATCATACTCCAAAATGCTATCAAACTTCATGAAGGATTTATCCACGAAACACAAGACAAATTCAGAAGACATAATCTGCACATTGTTGGAAAATATAAAGGAATAGTATATCAGAGAAGAGATATACCACACATATTCAATAGAATTATTGCAGATAATTACACC
>NW_025957320.1:0-46793 GCF_023159225.1 Perognathus longimembris pacificus | reverse complement strand
TAATGTACTGGGAACTCCTCAGAAGAATTTGATTTGTGGTGAGGGGAGAGAGATAAAAGCTCATTTAGGCACGACATGAAAATGCTGCGTAGGTAGCTGTTTATCAGTAAATATCTCCACTGAGATTAAGAAAAGCAGTAGCTTAATAAATTAAGTACTTCCTGGTATGGTTACTGTACTGGTAACTCCCCAAAAGAATCTGGATTGTGGTGAGGGAACAGACAAAAAAGCTCATTTAGGACCTGCACTTACGAAGTGGGTAGGCAGCTGTATATCAGGGAGTAAACCTTCTGGGAATAAAAACAGCTGGAGCTTGTTAAGGTAATTACACATGGGAAAGGATAATGTACTGGGAACTCCTCAGAAGAATCTGATTTGTGGTGAGGGGAGAGAGATAAAAGCTCATTTAGGAACGACATGAACATGCTGCGTAGGTAGCTGTTTATCAGTAAATATCTCCACTGAGATTAAGAAAAAGCAGTAGCTTAATAAATTAAGTACTTCCTGGTATGGTTACTGTACTGGTAACTCCCCAAAAGAATCTTGATTGTGGTGAGGGAACAGAGAAAAAAGGTCATTTAGGACCTGCACTTACGAAGGGATTAGGCAGCTGTATATCAGTGAGTAAACCTTCTGAGAATAAAAACAGCTGGAGCTTGTTAACGTAATTACACAGGGGAAAGGATAATGTACTGGGAACTCCTCAGAAGAATCTGATTTGTGGTGAGGGGAGAGAGATAAAAGCTCATTTAGGAACGACATGAACATGCTTCGTAGGTAGCTGTTTATCAGTAAATATCTCCACTGAGATTAAGAAAAGCAGTAGCTTAATCAATTAAGTACTTCCTGGTATGGTTACTGTACTGGTAACTCCCCAAAAGAATCTGGATTGTGGTGAGGGAACAGAGAAAAAAGCTCATTTAGGCCTGCACTTACTAAGGGGTTAGGCAGCAGTATATCAGGGAGTAAACCTTCTGAGATAAAAACAGCTGAAGCTTGTTAAGGTAATTACACATGGGAAAGGATAATGTACTGGGAACTCCTCAGAAGAATCTGATTTGTGGTGAGGGGAGAGAGATAAAAGCTCATATAGGAACGACATGAACATGCTGCGTAGGTAGCTGTTTATCAGTAAATATCTCCACTGAGATTAAGAAAAGCAGTAGCTTAATAAATTAAGTACTTCCTGGTATAGTTACTGTACTTCTAACTCCCCAAAAGAATCTGGATTGTGGTGAGGGAACATGGAAAAAAGCTCATTTAGGACCTGCACTTACGCAGGGGGTAGGCAGGTGTATATCAGGGAGTAAACCTTCTGAGAATAAAAACAGCTGGGGCTTGTTAAGGTAATTACACAGGGAAATTATAATGTACTGGGAAATCCTCAGAAGAATCTGATTTGTGGTGAGGGGAGAGAGATAAAAGCTCATTTAGGATCGACGTGAACATGCTGCATACGTAGCTGTTTATCAGTAAATATCTCCACTGAGATTAAGAAAACAGTAGCTTAATAAATTAAGTACTTCCTGCTATGGATACTGTACTGGTAACTCCCCAAAAGAATCTGGATTGTGGTGAGGGAACAGAGAAAAAAGCTCATTTAGGACCTGCAATTACGATGGGGGTAGGCAGCTGTACATCAGGGAGTAAACCTTCAGAGAATAAAAACAGCTGGAGCTTGTTAAGGTAATTACACAGGGGAAAGGATAATGTACTGGAAACTCCTCAGAAGAATCTGATTTGTGGTGAGGGGAGAGAGATAAATGCTCATTTAGGAACGACATGAACATGCTGCGTAGGTAGCTGTTTATCAGTAAATATCTCCACTGAGATTAAGAAAAGCAGTAGCTTAATAAATTAAGTACTTCCTGGTATGGTTACTGTACTGGTAACTCCCCAAAAGAATCTGGATTGTGGTGAGGGAACAGAGAAAAAAGCTCATTTAGGACCAGCACTTACGAAGGGGGTAGGCAGCTGTAAATCAGGGAGTATCGCTTCTGAGAATAAAAACAACTGGAGCTTGTTAAGGTAATTACACAGGGAAAGGATAATGTGCTGGGAACTCCTCAGAAGAATCTGAGTTGTGGTGAGGGGAGAGAGATAAAAGCTCATTTAGGAACGACATGAATATGCTGCGTAGGTAGCTGTTTATCAGTAAATATCTCCACTGAGATTAAGAAAAGCAGTAGCTTAATAAATTAAGTACTTCCTGGTATGGATATTTTACTGGTAACTCCAAAAAGAATCTGGATTGTGGTGAGGGAACAGAGAATAAAGCTCATTTAGGACCTGCACTTACGAAGTGGGTAGGCAGTTGTATATTAGGGAGTAAACCTTCTGAGAATAGAAACAGCTGGAGCTTGTTAAGGTAATTACACAGGGGAAAGGATAATGTACTGGGAACTCCTCAGAAGAATCTGATTTGTGGTGAGGGGGAGAGAGATAAAAGCTCATTTAGGAACGACATGAACATGCTGCGTAGGTAGCTGTTTATCAGTAAATATCTCCACTGAGATTAAGAAAAGCAGTAGCTTAATAAATTAAGTACTTCCTGGTATGGTTACTGTACTGGTAACACCCCAAAAGAATCTGGATTGTGGTGAGGGAACAGAGAAACAAGCTCATTTAGGACCTAAACTTACGAGGGGGGTTGGCTTCTGTATATCAGGGAGTAAACCTTCTGAGAATAAAAACAGCTGGAGCTTGTTAAGGTAATTACACAGGGGAAAGGATAATGTACTGGGAACTCCTCAGAAGAATCTGATTTGTGGTGAGGGGAGAGAGATAAAAGCTCATTTAGGAACGACATGAACATGCTGCGTAAGTAGCTGTTTATCAGTAAATATCTCCACTGAGATTAAGAAAAGCAGTAGCTTAATAAATTAAGTACTTCCTGGTATGGTTCCTGTACTGGTAACTCCCCAAAAGAATCTGGATTGTGGTGAGGGAACAGAGAAAAAAGCTCATTTATGACCTGCACTTACGACAGGGGTAGGCAGCTGTATATCAGGGAGTATCGCTTCTGATAATAAAAACAGCTGGAGCTTGTTAATGTAATTACACAGGGGAAAGGCTAATGTACTGGGAACTCCTCAGAAGAATCTGATTTGTGGTGAGGAGAGAGAGATAAAAGCTCATTTAGGAACTACATGAACATGCTGCGTAGGTAGCTGTTTATCAGTAAATATCTCCACTGAGATTAAGAAAAGCAGTAGCTTAATAAATTCAGTACTTCCTGGGATGGATACTGTACTGGTAACTTCCCAAAAGAATCTGGATTGTGGTGAGGGAACAGAGAGAAAAGCTCATTTAGGACCTGCACTTACGAAGGGGGTAGGCAGCTGTATATCAGGGAGTATCGCTTCTGAGAATAAAAACAGCTGGAGCTTGTTAAGGTAATTACACACGGGAAAGGATAATGTACTGGGAACACCTCAGAACAATCTGATTTGTGGTGAGGGGAGAGAGATAAAAGCTCATTTAGTAACGACATGAACATGCTGCATACGTAGCTGTTTATCAGTAAATATCTCCACTGAGATTAAGAAAAGCAGTAGCTTAATAAATTAAGTACTTCCTGGTATGGATATTGTACTGATAACTCCCCAAGAGAATCTGGATTGTGGTGAGGGAACAGAGAAAAAAGCTCATTTAGGAACGACATGAACATGCTGCATAGGTAGCTGTTTATCAGTAAATATCTCCACTGAGATTAAGAAAAGCAGTAGCTTAATAAATTAAGTACTTCCTGGTATGGTTACTGTACTGGTAACTCCCCAAAAGAATCTGGATTGTGGTGAGGGAACAGAGAAAAAAGCTCATTTAGGACCTGCACTTACGAAGGGGGTAGGCAGCTGTATATCAGGGAGTAAACCTTCTGAGAATAAAAACAGCTGGAGCTTGTTAAGGTAATTACATAGGGGAAAGGATAATGTATTGGGAACTCCTCAGAAGAATCTGATTTGTGGTGACAGGAGAGAGAAAAAAGCTCATTTATGAACGACATGAACATGCTGCGTAGGTAGCTGTTTATCAGTAAATATCTCCACTGAGATTAAGAAAAGCAGTAGCTTAATAAATTAAGTACTTCCTGGTATGGTTACTGTACTGGTAACTCCCCAAAAGAATCTGGATTGTGGTGAGGGAACAGAGAAAAAAGCTCATTTAGGACCTGCACTTACGAAGGGGGTAGGCAGCTGTATATCAGGGAGTATCGCTTCTGATAATAAAAACAGCTGGAGCTTGTTAAGGTAATTACACAGGGGAAAGGATAATGTACTGGGAACTCCTCAGAAGAATCTGATTTGTGGTGAGGGGAGAGAGATAAAAGCTCATTTAGGAACGACATGAACATGCTGCATACGTAGCTGTTTATCAGTAAATATCTCCACTGAGATTAAGAAAAGCAGTACCTTAATAAATTAAGTACTTCCTGGTATGGATATTGTACTGGTAACTCCCCAAAAGAATCTGGATTGTGGTGAGGGAACAGAGAAAAAAGCTCATTTAGGACCTGCACTTACGAAGGGGGGAGGCAGCTGTATATCAGGGAGTAAACCTTCTGAGAATAAAAACAGCAGGAGCTTGTTAAGGTAATTACACAGGGGAAAGGATAATGTACTGGGAACTCCTCAGAAGAATCTGATTTGTGGTGAGGGGGAGAGAGATAAAAGCTCATTTAGGAACGACATGAACATGCTGCGTAGGTAGCTGTTTATCAGTAAATATCTCCACTGAGATTAAGAAAAGCAGTAGCTTAATAAATTAAGTACTTCCGGGTATGGTTACTGTACTGGTAACTCCCCAAAAGAATCTGGATTGTGGTGAGGGAACAGAGAAAAAAGCTCATTTAGGACCGGCACTTACGATGGGGTAGGCAGCTGTATATCAGGGAGTAAACATTCTGAGAATAAAAACAGCTGGAGCTTGTTAAGGTAATTACACAGGGGAAAGGATAATGTGCTGGGAACTCCTCAGAAGAATCTGAGTTGTGGTGAGGGGAGAGAGATAAAAGCTCATTTAGGAACGACATGAATATGCTGCGTAGGTAGCTGTTTATCAGTAAATATCTCCACTGAGATTAAGAAAAGCAGTAGCTTAATAAATTAAGTACTTCCTGGTATGGATATTTTACTGGTAACTCCCAAAAAGAATCTGGATTGTGGTGAGGGAACAGAGAATAAAGCTCATTTAGGACCTGCACTTACGAAGTGGGTAGGCAGTTGTATATCAGGGAGTAAACCTTCTGAGAATAAAAACAGCTGGAGCTTGTTAAGGTAATTACACAGGGGAAAGGATAATGTACGGGGAACTCCTCAGAAGAATCTGAATTGTGATGAGGGGAGAGAGATAAAGGCTCATTTAGGAACGATATGAACATACTGCGTAGGTAGCTGTTTATCAGTAAATATCTCCACTGAGATTAAGAAAAACAGTAGCTTAATAAATTAAGTAATTCCTGGTATGTTTACTGTACTGGTAACTCCCCAAAAGAATCTGGATTGTGGTGAGGGAACAGAGAAAAAAGCTCATTTAGGACCTGCACTTACGAAGGGGGTAGGCAGCTGTATATCAGGGAGTATCGCTTCTGAGTATAAAAACAGCTGGAGCTTGTTAAGGTAATTAAACAGGGGAAAGGATAATGTACTGGGAACTCCTCAGAAGAATCTGATTTGTGGTGAGGGGAGAGAGATAAAAGCTCATTAAGGAACGACATGAACATGCTGCATACGTAGCTGTTTATCCGTAAATATCTCCACAGAGATTAAGAAAAGCAGCAGCTTAATGAATTAAGTACTTCCTGGTATGGATACTGTACTGGTAACTCCCCAAAAGAATCTGGATTGTGGTGAGGGAACAGAGAAAAAAGGTCATTTAGGAACGAAATGAACATGCTGCGTAGGTAGCTGTTTATCAGTAAATATCTCCACTGAGATTAAGAAAAGCAGTATCTTAATAATTAAGTACTTCCTGGTATGGTTACTGTACTGGTAACTCCCCAAAAGAATCTGGATTGTGGTGAGGGAACAGAGAAAAAAGCTCATTTATTACCTGCGCTTACGAAGGGTGTAGGCAGCTGTATATCAGGGAGTAAACCTTCTGAGAATAAAAACAGCTGGAGCTTGTTAAGTTAATTACACAGGGGAAAGGATAATGTACTGGGAACTCCTGAGAAGAATCTGATTTGTGGTGAGGGGAGAGAGATAAAAGCTCATTTAGGAACGACATGAACATGCTGCGTAGGTAGCTGTTTATCAGTAAATATCTCCACAGAGATTAAGAAAAGCAGTAGCTTAATAATTTAAGTACTTCCTGGTATGCTTATTGTACTGGTAACTCCCCAAAAGAATCTGGATTGTGGTGAGGGAGCAGAGAAAAGAGCTCATTTAGGACCTGCACTTACGAAGGGGGGTAGGCAGCTGTATATCAGGGAGTAAACCTTCTGAGAATAAAAACAGCTGGAGCTTGTTAAGGTAATTACACAGGGGAAAGGATAATGTACTGGGAACTCCTCAGAAGAATCTGATTTGTGGTGAGGGGGAGAGAGATAAAAGCTCATATAGGAACGACATGAACATGCTGCATACATAGCTGTTTTTCGGTAAATATCTCCACTGAGATTAAGAAAAGCAGTAGCTTAATAAATTAAGTACTTCCTGGTATGGTTACTGTACTGGTAACTCCCCAAAAGAATCTGGATTGTGGTGAGGGAACAGAGAAAAAAGCTCATTTAGAACCTGCACTTACGAAGGGGGTAGGCAGCTGTATATCAGGGAGTAAACCTCTGAGAATAAAAACAGCTGGAGCTTGTTAAGGTAATTACACAGGGGAAAGGATAATGTACTGGGAACTCCTCAGAAGAATCTGATTTGTGGTGTGGGGAGAGAGATAAAAGCTCATTTAGGATCGACATGAACATGCTGCCTACGTAGCTGTTTATCAGTAAATATCTCCACTGAGATTAAGAAAAGCAGAAGCTTAATAAATTAAGTACTTCCTGCTATGGATACTGTACTGGTAACTCCCCAAATGAATCTGGATTGTGGTGAGGGAACAGAGAAAGAAGCTCATTTAGGACCTGCACTTACGAAGGGGGTAGGCAGCTGTATATCAGGGAGTAAACCTTCTGAGAATAAAAACAGCTGGAGCTTGTTAAGGTAATTACACAGGGGAAAGGATAATGTACTAGGAACTCCTCAGAAGAATCTGATTTGTGGTGAGGAGAGAGAGATAAAAGCTCATTTAGGAAGGACCATGAACATGCTGCATAGGTAACTGTTAATCAGTAAATATCTCCACTGAGGTTAAGAAAAGCAGTAGCTTAATAAATTAAGTACTTCCTGGTATCGTTAATGTACTGGTAACTCCCCAAAAGAATCTAGATTGTGGTGAGGGAACAGAGAAAAAATCTCATTTAGGACTTGCACTTAAGAAGGGGGTAGGCAGCTGTATATCAGGGAGTAAAACTTCTGAGAATAAAAACAGCTGGAGCTTGTTAAGGTAATTACACAGGGGAAACGATAGTGTACTGGAAACTCCTCAGAAGAATCTGATTTTTGGTGAGGGGAGAGAGATAAAAGCTCATTTAGGAGCGACATGAACATGCTGCCTAGGTAGCTGTTTATCAGTAAATATCTCTACTGAGATTAAGAAAAGCAGTAGCTAAATAAATTAAGTACTTCCTGGTATGGTTACTGTACTGGTAACTCCCCAAAAGAATCTGGATTGTGGTGAGGGAACAGAGAAAAAAGCTCATTTAGGACCTGCACTTACGAAGGGCGTAGGCAGCTGTATATCAGGGAGTAAACCTTCTGAGAATAAAAACAGCTGGGGCTTGTTAAGGTAATTACACAGGGAAAGGATAATGTACTGGGAACTCCTCAGAAGAATCTGATTTGTGGTGAGGGGAGAGAGATAAATGCTCATTTAGGAACGACATGAACATGCTGCGTAGGTAGCTGTTTATCAGTAAATATCTCCACTGAGATTAAGAAAAGCAGTAGCTTAATAAATTAAGTACTTCCTGCTATGGATACTGTACTGGTAACTCCCAAAAGAATCTGGATTGCGGTGAGGAAACAGAGAAAAAAGCTCATTATGTCCTGCACTTACGAAGGGGGTAGGCAGCTGTATATCAGGGAGTAAACCTTCAGAGAATAAAAACAGCTGGAGCTTGTTAAGGTAATTACACAGGGGAAAGGATAATGTACTGGAAAATCCTCAGAAGAATCTGATTTGTGGTGAGGGGAGAGAGATAAATGCTCATTTAGGAACGACATGAACATGCTGCGTAGGTAGCTGTTTATCAGTAAATATCTCCACTGAGATTAAGAAAAGCAGTAGCTTAATAAATTAAGTACTTCCTGGTATGGTTACTGTACTGGTAACTCCCCAAAAGAATCTGGATTGTGGTGAAGGAACAGAGAAAAAAGCTCATTTAGGACCAGCACTTACGAAGGGGGTAGGCAGCTGTAAATCAGGGAGTATCGCTTCTAAGAATAAAAACAGCTGGAGCTTGTTAAGGTAATTACACAGGGGAAAGGATAATGTACTGGGAACTCCTCAGAAGAATTTGATTTGTGGTGAGGGGAGAGAGATAAAAGCTCATTTAGGAACGACATGAACATGCTGCATACGTAGCTGTTTATCAGTAAATATCTCCACTGAGATTAAGCAAAGCAGTAGCTTAATAAATTAAGTAATTCCTGGTATGGATATTGTACTGGTAACTCCCCAAAAGAATATGGATTGTGGTGAGGGAACAGAGAAAAAAGCTCATTTAGTACCTGCACTTACGAAGGGGCTAGGCAGCTGTATATCAGGGAGTAAACCTTCTGAGAATAAAAACAGCTGGAGCTTGTTAAGGTAATTACACAGGGGAAAGGATAATGTACTGGGAACTCCTCAGAAGAATCTGATTTATGGTGAGGGGAGAGAGATAAAAGCTCATTTAGGAACGACATGAACATGCTGCGTAGGTAGCTGTTTATCAGTAAATATCTCCACTGAGATTAAGAAAAGCAGTAGATTAATAAATTAAGTACTTCCTGGTATGGTTACTGTACTGGTAACTCCCCAAAAGAATCTGGATTGTGGTGAAGGAACAGAGAAAAAAGCTCATTTAGGACCTGCACTTACGAAGGGGGTAGGCAGCTGTATATCAGGGAGTAAACCTTCTGAGAATAAAAACAGCTGGAGCTTGTTAAGGTAATTACACAGGGGAAAGGATAATGTACTGGGAACTCCTCAGAAGAATCTGATTTGTGGTGAGGGGAGAGAGATAAAAGCTCATTTAGGAACGACATGAACATGCTGCGTAGGTAGCTGTTTATCAGTAAATATCTCCACAGAGATTAAGAAAAGCAGTAGCTTAATTAATTAAGTACTTCCTGGTATGGTTACTGTACTGGTAACTCCCCAAAAGAATCTGGATTGTGGTGAGGGAACAGAGAAAAAAGCTCATTTATGACCTGCACTTACGAAGGGGGTAGGCAGCTGTATATCAGGGAGTAAACCTTCTGAGAATAAAAACAGCTGGAGCTTGTTAAGGTAATTACACAGGGGAAAGGATAATGTACGGGGAACTCCTCAGAAGAATCTGATTTGTGGTGAGGGGAGAGAGATAATAGCTCATTTAGGAACGACATGAACATGCTGCATACATAGCTGTTTATCAGTAAATATCTCCACTGAGATTAAGAAAAGCAGTAGCTTAATAAATTAAGTACTTCCTGGTATGGATACTCTACTGGTAACTACCCAAAAGAATCTGGATTGTGGTGAGGAACAGAGAAAAAAGCTCATTTAGGATCGACATGAACATGCTGCGTAGGTAGCTGTTTATCAGTAAATATCTCCACTGAGATTAAGAAACGCAGTAGCTTAATAAATTAAGTACTTCCTGGTATGGTTACTCTACTGGTAACTCCCCAAAAGAATCTGGATTGTGGTGAGGAAACAGAGAAAAAACCTCATATAGGACCTGAACTTACGAAGGGGGTAGGCAGCTGTATATCAGGGAGTAAACCTTCTGAGAATAAAAACAGCTGGAGCTTGTTAAGTTAATTACACAGGGGAAAGGATAATGTACTGGGAACTCCTCAGAAGAATCTGATTTGTGGTGAGGGGAGAGAGATAAAAGCTCATTTAGGAACGACATGAACATGCTGCGTAGGTAGCTGTTTATCAGTAAATATCTCCACAGAGATTAAGAAAAGCAGTAGCTTAATAAATTAAGTACTTCCTGGTATGCTTAGTGTACTGGTAACTCCTCAAAAGAATCTGGATTGTGGTGAGGGAACAGAGAAAAGAGCTCATTTAGGACCTGCACTTACCAAGGGGGTAGGCAGCTGTATATCAGGGAGTAAACCTTCTGAGAATAAAAACAGCTGGAGCTTGTTCAGGTAATTACACTGTGGAAAGGATAATGTACTGGGAACTCCTCAGAAGAATCTGATTTGTGGTGAGGGGAGAGAGATAAAAGCTCATTTAGGAATGACATGAACATGCTGCGTAGGTAGCTGTTTATCAGTAAATATCTCCACTGAGATTAAGAAAAGCAGTAGCTTAATAAATTAAGTACTTCCTGGTATGGTTACTGTACTGGTAACTCCCCAAAAGAATCTGGATTGTGGTGAGGGAACAGAGAAAAAAGCTCATTTAGGACCTGCCCTTACGAAGGGGGTAGGCAGCTGTATATCAGGGAGTAAACCTTCTGAGAATAAAAACAGCTGGAGCTTGTTAAGGTAATTACATAGGGGAAAGGATAATGTACTGGGAACTCCTCAAAAGAATCTGATTTGTGGTGACGGGAAAGAGATAAAAGCTCATTTAGGAATGACATGAACATGCTGCGTAGGTAGTTGTTTATCAGTAAATATCTCCACTGAGATTAAGAAAAGCAGTGGCTTAATAAATTAAGTACTTCCTGGTATGGTTACTGTACTGGTAACTATCCAAAAGAATCTGGATTGTGGTGAGGGAACAGACAAAAAAGCTCATTTAGGACCTGCAGTTACGAAGGGGGTAGGCAGCTGTATAACAGGGAGTAAAGCTTCTGAGAATAAAAACAGCTGGAGCTTGTTAACGTAATTACACAGGGGAAAGGATAATGTACTGGGAACTCCTCAGAAGAATCTGATTTGTGGTGAGGGGAGACAGATAAAAGCTCATTTAGGAAAGACATGAACATACTGCGTAGGTAGCTGTTTATCAGTAAATATCTCCACTGAGATTAAGAAAAGCAGTAGCTTATTAAATTAAGTACTTCCTGGTATGGTTACTGTACTGGTAACTCCCCAAAAGAATCTGGATTGTGTAGAGGGAAGAGAGAAAAAAGCTCATTTAGGACCTGCACTTACGAAGGGGGTAGGCAGCTGTATATCAGGGAGTAAACCTTCTGAGAATAAAAACAGCTGGAGCTTGTTAAGGTAATTACACAGGGGAAAGGATAATGTACTGGGAACTCCTCAGAAGACTCTGATTTGTGGTGAGGGGAGAGAGATAAAAGCTCATTTAGGAAAGACATGAACATACTGCGTAGGTAGCTGTTTATCAGTAAATATCTCCACTGAGATTAAGAAAAGCAGTAGCTTAATAAATTAAGTACTTCCTGGTATGATTACTATACTGGTAACTCCCCAAAAGAATCTGGATTGTGGTGAGGGAACAGAGAAAAAAGCTCATTTAAGACCTGCCCTTACGAATGGGGTAGGCAGCTGTATATCAGGGAATAAACCTTCTGAGAATAAAAATAGCTGGAGCTTGTTAAGGAAATTACACAGGGGAAAGGATAATGTACTGGGAACTCCTCAGAAGAATCTGATTTGTGGTGAGGGGAGACAGATAAAAGCTCATTTAGGAACGACATGAACATGCTGCGTACGTAGCTGTTTGTCAGTAAATATCTCCACTGAGATTAAGAAAAGCAGTAGCTTAATAAATTAAGTACTTCCTGGTATGGTTACTGTACTGGTAACTCCCCAAAAGAATCTGGATTGTGGTGAGGGAACAGAGAAAAAAGCTCATTTAGGACCTGCACTTACGATGGGGGTAGGCAGCTGTATATCAGGGAGTAAACCTTCTGAGAATAAAAACAGCTGGAGCTTGTTAAGGTAATTACACAGGGGAAAGGATAATGTACTGGGAACTCCTCAGAAGAATCTGATTTGTGGTGAGGGGAGAGAGATAAAAGCTCATTTAGGAACGACATGAACATGCTGCGTAGGTAGCTGTTTATCAGTAAATATCTCCACTGAAATTAAGAAAAGCAGTAGCTTAATAAATTAAGTACTTCCTGGTATGGTTACTGTACTGGTAACTCCCCAAAAGAATCTGGATTGTGGTGAGGGAACAGAGAAAAAAGCTCATTTAGGACCTGCACTTACGAAGGGGGTAGGCAGCTGTATATCAGGGAGTAAACCTTCTTAGAATAAGAACAGCTGGAGCTTGTTAAGGTAATTACACAGGGGAAAGGATAATGTACTGGGAACTCCTCAGAAGAATCTGATTTTTGGTGACGGGAGAGAGATAAAAGCTCATTTAGGAACGACATGAACATGCTGCGTAGGTAGTTGTTTATCAGTAAATATTTCCACTGAGATTAAGAAAAGCAGTGGCTTAATAAATTAAGTACTTCCTGGTATGGTTACTGTACTGGTAACTCCCCAAAAGAATCTGGATTGTGTTGAGGGAACAGAGAAAAAAGCTCATTTAGGACCTGCACTTACGAAGTGGGTAGGCAGCTGTATATCAGGGATTAAACCTTCTGAGAATAAAAACAGCTGCAGCTTGTTAAGGTAATTACACAGGGGAAAGGTTAATGTACTGGGAACTCCTCAGAAGAATCTGATTTGTGGTGAGGGGAGAGAGATAAAAGCTCATTTAGGAACGACATGAACATGCTGCGTAGGTAGCTGTTTATCAGTAAATATCTCCACTGAGATTAAGAAAAGCAGTAGCTTAATAAATTAAGTACTTCCTGGTATGGTTACTGTACTGGTAACTCCCCAAAAGAATCTGGATTGTGGTGAGGGAACAGAGAAAAAAGCTCATTTAGGACCTGCACTTACGAAGGGGGTAGGCAGCTGTATATCAGGGAGTAAACCTTCTGAGATTAAAAACAGCTGGAGCTTGTTAAGGTAATTACACAGGGGAAAGGATAATGTACTGGGAACTCCTCAGAAGAATCTGATTTGTGGTGAGGGGAGAGAGATAAAAGCTCATTTAGGAACGACATGAACATGCTGCGTAGGTAGCTGTTTATCAGTAAATATCTCCACTGAGATTAAGAAAAGCAGTAGCTTAATAAATTAAGTCCTTCCTGGTATGGTTACTGTACTGGTAACTCCCCAAAAGAATCTGGATTGTGGTGAGGGAACAGAGAAAAAAGCTCATTTAGGACCTGCACTTACGAAGGGGGTAGGCAGCTGTATATCAGGGTGTATCCCTTCTGAGAATAAAAACAGCTGGAGCTTGTTAAGGTAATTACACAGGGGAAAGGATAATTTACTGGGAACTCCTCAGAAGAATCTGATTTGTGGTGAGGGGGGAGAGATAAAAGCTCATTTATGAACGACATGAACATGCCGCATAGGTAGCTGTTTATCAGTAAATACCTCCACTGAGATTAAGAAAAGCAGTAGCTTAATAAATTAAGTACTTCCTGGTATAGTTCCTGTACTGGTAACTCCCCAAAAGAATCTGGATTGTGGTGAGGGAACAGAGAAAAAAGCTCATTTAGGACCTGCACTTACGAAGGTTGTAGGCAGCTGTATATCAGGGAGTATCCCTTCTGAGAATAAAAACAGCTGGAGCTTGTTAAGGTAATTACACAGGGGAAAGGATAATGTACTGGGAACTCCTCTGAAGAATCTGATTTGTGGTGAGGGGAGAGAGATAAAAGCTCATTTAGGAACGACATGAAAATGTTGCATAGGTGAGAGAGATAAAGGTATATCAATGAGGCTTTATGTCTCTTTCATCACCATAAAGCAGATCCTATGGAGAATAGCGGAGTTCACTTGCTATGGCCCGACCAGACTACCTGAACAAGTTGCAGCTGTTCTCATTCACCGTGGAGCTATATCTTGCTGGTGCCTAGAGGACACAGGTGAACCTTTATCTCTCTTCCAGCAACACTAAGCACATCCTACCTCTGAAAACAGCGGGGGTCACTCGCTAAGACCCGACCTTCGTACATGAACATGCTGCAGCTGTGCTAATTTACCGTGGAGATAGTTCCTAATATTTGCTACTTACCCGCTGGTGCGAAGAGGAAACAAATGAGCCTTTATCTCTCTTCCAGCACCCCAACGCCGATTGAGTCTAGGACAGCGGAGTTTGTTCCCTATGGCCCCACGATCCTACCCTATCAAGCTGCAGCTGTAATCATTCAGCTCGGAGATATTTCCTGATATACAGCTACTTACCTCCATTGTGCGTGTAGCCTTTATTTCTCTTCCAGCACCTTAAAGCAGATCCCTTCGAGAAGAGCGGAGTTCACTCGCAATGTTCCCACCAGGCTACCTTAACAAGCTGCAGCTGTTCTCATTCACCGTGGAGGTATTTCCTGGTGCGAAGAGGACTCAAAGGAGCCTTGATCTCTCTTCCAGCACCCCTAAGCCGATTGAAACTAGGACAGCGGAGTTTATTCGCTATGGCCCCACGAGCCTACCTATCAAGCTGCAGCTGTAATCATTCAGCTCGCAGATATTTCCTGATACACAGCTACTTACCCGGTGGTGTAGAGAGATTATAAATGAGCCTTGATCACTCTTCCAGCACTACATAGCGATCCAATCGAGGACAGAGGAGTTCACTGTCTATGGCCCGCCCGATCAGCCTACTCTAACAAGCTGCAGCTGTTCTCATTCACCGAGGAGATGTTATGTGATGTACAGCTAGTTGCCCCTGTGGTGCATACAAGATGTAAATGAGCCTTTATCTCAATTCCAGCACCACCACGCAGATTCGATCTAGGACAGCGGAGTTTACTCTCTATGGCCGGTCAGGCCTCCAATAACAAGCTGCAGCTGTTCTCATTCACTGAGAAGGTATATAGCTATTCATCTCGGTGGTGCGTAAAATACATAAATTATCCTTTATCGCTCTTCCAGCACACCAATGCAGATCTTGTCAAGGACAGCGGCGTTTACTCAATATAGCAGATCCTATGGAGGACAGTGGCGTTCACTCGCTATGGCCTGACCGGCCTACAGTACGGAGCAGCAGCTGTTCTCATTCACTCATGAGATAGTCCGTGATATAGGGCGACTTACCCCGCTGGTGCCTACAGGACACGTGAGCCTTTATCTCTCTTCCAGCAACACAGAGCACATCCTACCTCTGAGAACAGCCGGGGTCACTCGCTAAGTCCCAACCAGCGTACATGAACAAGCTGCAGCTGTACGAATTCACCGTGGAGATATTTCTTTGTATTTCCTACACACCCCGCTGGTGCGTAGAGGACACAAATGAGCCTATATCTCTCTTCCCGACCACAAATCAGATGCAATCGAGGACCACGGGGTTCACTCGCTATGGCCCGCACGGCCTAACCGACCTAGCTGCATCTGTTCTCATTCTCTGAGGAGATTTCCCAGATGTCCAGCTACTTAGCCCTGTGGTGCTTACAGTACACAAATGCGCCTTTATCTCTCTTCCAGCACCACAAAGGCGAACCTGTGGAGGAAAGCGTCGTTCACTCAATAGGCCACGACCGGCATACTAGACGTAACAAGTTGTAGCTGTTCTCATTCTCCCAGGACATATTCCCTGATAGACCGCAACTTACGCGTTGTTGCGAACAGGGCATTAATGAGCCTTTATCTCTGTTCCAGCACCACAAAGCAGATCCAATCGAGGACAGCGGAGTTCCCTGGCTATGGCCCGAACGGCCTACTTCAACAAGCCGCAGCTGCTCGGATTCACGACGGATACATTCTGTGATGTACAGGTACTTACCCCGGTGGTGCGTACAGACACAAATGAGCATTTTCTGTCTTCCACCACCACAAAGCATGTCTTCTCTAGAACAGCAGTGTTCAACCGCTGTGGCCTGAAAGATGGCCTGAAGATTCAGCTGTTCTCCTTAGCCGAGGAGATATTTCCTGATGTACCACAACTCACTCCGCTGGTGAGTACAGGTCATAAATGAGCCCTTCTCTATTCCAGCATCACAAAGCAGTTCCAATCGAAGACAGCGGAGTTTTCGCGCTTTGGCCCGAAGGCCTACCCAAACAAGCTGCAGCTGTTCTCATTCACCGAGGAGATATTCCCTGATATACAGATACTTACCTGCATTGTTCGTAGAGTATATCAATGAGCCTTTATCTCTCTTCCAGCACCATAAAGCAGATCCTATGGAGAAGAGCCGAGTTCACTCGCTATGTCCCGACCAGGCTACCTTAACAAGTTGCAGCTGTTCTCATTCACCGTGGAGCTATTTCCTGCTGGTGCCTAGAGGACACAGGTGAACCTTTATCTCTCTTCCAGCAACACTAAGCACATCCTACCTCTGAAAACAGCGGGGGTCACTCGCTAAGACCCGACCTTCATACATGAACAAGCTGCAGCTGTACTAATTCACCGTGGAGATAGTTCCTAATATTTGCTGCTTACCCCGCTCGTGCGAAGAGGACACAAATGAGCCTTTATCTCTCTTCCAGCACCCCAACGCCGATTGAGTCTAGGACAGCAGAGTTTATTCCCTATGGCCCCACGATCCTACCCTATCAAGCTGCAGCTGTAATCATTCAGCTCGGAAATATTTCCTGATATACAGCTACTTACCTCCATTGTGCGTGTAGCCTTTATTTCTCTTCCAGCACTTTAAAGCAGATCCCTTCGAGAAGAGCGGAGTTCACTCGCAATGTTCCCACCAGGCTACCTTAACAAGCTGCAGCTGTTCTCATTCACCGTGGAGGTATTTCCTGGTGCGAAGAGGACTCAAAGGAGCCTTGATCTCTCTTCCAGCACCCCTAAGCCGATTGAAACTAGGACAGCGGAGTTCATTCGCTATGGCCCCACGAGCCTACCTATCAAGCTGCAGCTGTAATCATTCAGCTCGCAGATATTTCCTGATACACAGCTACTTACCCGGTGGTGTAGAGAGATTATAAATGAGCCTTGATCACTCTTCCAGCACCACATAGCGATCCAATCGAGGACAGAGGAGTTCACTGTCTATGGCCCGCCCGATCAGCCTACTCTAACAAGCTGCAGCTGTTCTCATTCACCGAGGAGATGTTACGTGATGTACAGCTAGTTGCCCCTGTGGTGCATACAGGATGTAAATGAGCCTTTATCTCAATTCCAGCACCACCACGCAGATTCGATCTAGGACAGCGGAGTTTACTCTCTATGGCCGGTCAGGCCTCCAATAACAAGCTGCAGCTGTTCTCATTCACTGAGAAGGTATATAGCTATTCATCTCGGTGGTGCGTAAAATACATAAATTATCCTTTATCGCTCTTCCAGCACACCAATGCAGATCTTGTCAAGGACAGCGGCGTTTACTCAATATAGCAGATCCTATGGAGGACAGTGGCGTTCACTCGCTATGGCCTGACCGGCCTACAGTACGGAGCAGCAGCTGTTCTCATTCACTCAGGAGCTAGTCCCTGATATAGGGCGACTTACCCCGCTTGTGCCTACAGGACACGTGAGCCTTTATCTCTCTTCCAGCAACACAGAGCACATCCTACCTCTGAGAACAGCGGGGGTCACTCGCTAAGTCCCAACCAGCGTACATGAACAAGCTGCAGCTGTACGAATTCACCGTGGAGATATTTCTTTCTATTTCCTACACACCCCGCTGGTGCGTAGAGGACACAAATGAGCCTATATCTCTCTTCCCGACCACAAATCAGATGCAATCGAGGACCACGGGGTTCACTCGCTATGGCCCGCACGGCCTAACCGACCTAGCTGCATCTGTTCGCATTCTCTGAGGAGATTTCCCAGATGTCCAGCTACTTAGCCCTGTGGTGCTTACAGTACACAAATGCGCCTTTATCTCTCTTCCAGCACCACAAAGGCGAACCTGTGGAGGAAAGCGTCGTTCACTCAATAGGCCACGACCGGCATACTAGACGTAACAAGTTGTAGCTGTTCTCATTCTCCCAGGACATATTCCCTGATAGACCGCAACTTACGCGTTGTTGCGAACAGGGCATTAATGAGCCTTTATCTCTGTTCCAGCACCACAAAGCAGATCCAATCGAGGACAGCGGAGTTCTCTGGCTAAGGCCCGAACGGCCTAATTCAACAAGCAGCAGCTGCTCGGATTCACGACGGATACATTCTGTGATGTACAGGTACTTACCCCGGTGGTGCGTACAGACACAAATGAGCATTTTCTGTCTTCCACCACCACAAAGCATGTCTTCTCTAGAACAGCAGTGTTCAACCGCTGTGGCCTGAAAGATGACCTGAAGATTCAGCTGTTCTCCTTAGCCGAGGAGATATTTCCTGATGTACCACAACTCACTCCGGTGGTGAGTACAGGTCATAAATGAGCCCTTCTCTATTCCAGCATCACAAAGCATTTCCAATCGAAGACAGCGGAGTTTTCGCGCTTTGGACTGAAAGCCTACCCAAACAAGCTGCAGCTGTTCTCATTCACCGAGGAGATATTCCCTGATATCCAGATACTTACCTGCGTTGTTCGTACAGTATATCAATGAGCCTTTATCTCTCTTCCAGCACCATAAAGCAGATCCTATGGAGAATAGCCGAGTTCACTCGCTATGTCCCGACCAGGCTACCTTAACAAGTTGCAGCTGTTCTCATTCACCGTGGAGCTATTTCCTGTTGGTGCCTAGAGGACACAGGTGAACCTTTATCTCTCTTCCAGCAACACTAAGCACATCCTACCTCTGAAAACAGCGGGGGTCACTCGCTAAGACCCGACCTTCGTACATGAACAAGCTGCAGCTGTACTAATTCACCGTGGAGATAGTTCCTAATATTTGCTACTTACCCCGCTGGTGCGAAGAGGACACAAATGAGCCTTTATCTCTCTTCCAGCACCCCAACGCCGATTGAGTCTAGGACAGCGGAGTTTATTCCCTATGGCCCCACGATCCTACCCTATCAAGCTGCAGCTGTAATCATTCAGCTCGGAGATATTTCCTGATATAAAGCTACTTACCTCCATTGTGCGTGTGGCCTTTATTTCTCTTCCAGCACTTTAAAGCAGATCCCTTCGAGAAGAGCGGAGTTCACTCGCAATGTTCCCACCAGGCTACCTTAACAAGCTGCAGCTGTTCTCATTCACCGTGGAGGTATTTCCTGGTGCGAAGAGGACTCAAAGGAGCCTTGATCTCTCTTCCAGCACCCCTAAGCCGATTGAAACTAGGACAGCGGAGTTTATTCGCTATGGCCCCACGAGCCTACCTATCAAGCTGCAGCTGTAATCATTCAGCTCGCAGATATTTCCTGATACACAGCTACTTACCCGCTGGTGTAGAGAGATTATAAATGAGCCTTGATCACTCTTCCAGCACCACATAGCGATCCAATCGAGGACAGAGGAGTTCACTGTCTATGGCCCGCCCGATCAGCCTACTCTAACAAGCTGCAGCTGTTCTCATTCACCGAGGAGATGTTACGTGATGTACAGCTAGTTGCCCCTGTGGTGCATACAAGATGTAAATGAGCCTTTATCTCAATTCCAGCACCACCACGCAGATTCGATCTAGGACAGCGGAGTTTACTCTCTATGGCCGGTCAGGCCTCCAATATCAAGCTGCAGCTGTTCTCATTCACTGAGAAGGTATATAGCTATTCATCTCGGTGGTGCGTAAAATACATAAATTATCCTTTATCGCTCTTCCGGCACACCAATGCAGATCTTGTCAAGGACAGCGGCGTTTACTCAATATAGCAGATCCTATGGAGGACAGTGGCGTTCACTCGCTGTTGCCTGACCGGCCTACAGTACGGAGCAGCAGCTGTTCTCATTCACTCAGGAGCTAGTCCCTGATATAGGGCGACTTACCCCGCTGGTGCCTACAGGACACGTGAGCCTTTATCTCTCTTCCAGCAACACAGAGCACATCTTACCTCTGAGAACAGTGGGGGTCACTCGCTAAGTCCCAACCAGCGTACATGAACAAGCTGCAGCTGTACGAATTCACCGTGGAGATATTTCTTTGTATTTCCTACACACCCCGCTGGTGCGTAGAGGACACAAATGAGCCTATATCTCTCTTCCCGACCACAAATCAGATGCAATCGAGGACCACGGGGTTCACTCGCTATGGCCCGCACGGCCTAACCGACCTAGCTGCATCTGTTCGCATTCTCTGAGGAGATTTCCCAGATGTCCAGCTACTTAGCCCTGTGGTGCTTACAGTACACAAATGCGCCTTTATCTCTCTTCCAGCACCACAAAGGCGAACCTGTGGAGGAAAGCGTCGTTCACTCAATAGGCCACGACCGGCATACTAGACGTAACAAGTTGTAGCTGTTCTCATTCTCCCAGGACATATTCCCTGATAGACCGCAACTTACGCGTTGTTGCGAACAGGGCATTAATGAGCCTTTATCTCTGTTCCAGCACCACAAAGCAGATCCAATCGAGGACAGCGGAGTTCTCTGGCTAAGGCCCGAACGGCCTACTTCAACAAGCACCAGCTGCTCGGATTCACGACGGATACATTCTGTGATGTACAGGTACTTACCCCGGTGGTGCGTACAGACACAAATGAGCATTTTCTGTCTTCCACCACCACAAAGCATGTCTTCTCTAGAACAGCAGTGTTCAACCGCTGTGGCCTGAAAGATGGCCTGAAGATTCAGCTGTTCTCCTTAGCCGAGGAGATATTTCCTGATGTACCACAACTCACTCCGGTGGTGAGTACAGGTCATAAATGAGCCCTTCTCTATTCCAGCATCACAAAGCAGTTCCAATCGAAGACAGCGGAGTTTTCGCGCTTTGGCCCGAAGGCCTACCCAAACAAGCTGCAGCTGTTCTCATTCACCGAGGAGATATTCCCTGATATACACATACTTACCTGCATTGTTCGTACAGTATATCAATGAGCCTTTATCTCTCTTCCAGCACCATAAAGCAGATCCTATGGAGAATAGCCGAGTTCACTCGCTATGTCCCGACCAGGCTACCTTAACGAGTTGCAGCTGTTCTCATTCACCGTGGAGCTATTTCCTGCTGGTGCCTAGAGGACACAGGTGAACCTTTATCTCTCTTCCAGCAACACTAAGCACATCCTACCCCTGAAAACAGCGGGGGTCACTCGCTAAGACCCGACCTTCGTACATGAACAAGCTGCAGCTGTACTAATTCACCGTGGAGATAGTTCCTAATATTTGCTACTTACCCCGCTGGTGCGAAGAGGACACAAATGAGCCTTTATCTCTCTTCCAGCACCCCAACGCCGATTGAATCTAGGACAGCGGAGTTTATTCCTATGGCCCCACGATCCTACCCTATCAAGCTGCAGCTGTAATCATTCAGCTCGGAGATATTTCCTGATATACAGCTACTTACCTCCATTGTGCGTGTGGCCTTTATTTCTCTTCCAGCACTTTAAAGCAGATCCCTTCGAGAAGAGCGGAGTTCACTCGCAATGTTCCCACCAGGCTACCTTAACAAGCTGCAGCTGTTCTCATTCACCGTAGAGGTATTTCCTGGTGCGAAGAGGACTCAAAGGAGCCTTGATCTCTCTTCCAGCACCCCTAAGCCGATTGAAACTAGGACAGCGGAGTTCATTCGCTATGGCCCCACGAGCCTACCTATCAAGCTGCAGCTGTAATCATTCAGCTCGCAGATATTTCCTGATACACAGCTACTTACCCGGTGGTGTAGAGAGATTATAAATGAGCCTTGATCACTCTTCCAGCACCACATAGCGATCCAATCGAGGACAGAGGAGTTCACTGTCTATGGCCCGCCCGATCAGCCTACTCTAACAAGCTGCAGCTGTTCTCATTCACCGAGGAGATGTTACGTGATGTACAGCTAGTTGCCCCTGTGGTGCATACAAGATGTAAATGAGCCTTTATCTCAATTCCAGCACCACCACGCAGATTCGATCTAGGACAGCGGAGTTTACTCTCTATGGCCGGTCAGGCCTCCAATAACAAGCTGCAGCTGTTCTCATTCACTGAGAAGGTATATAGCTATTCATCTCGGTGGTGCGTAAAATACATAAATTATCCTTTATCGCTCTTCCAGCACACCAATGCAGATCTTGTCAAGGACAGCGGCGTTTACTCAATATAGCAGATCCTATGGAGGACAGTGGCGTTCACTCGCTATGGCCTGACCGGCCTACAGTACGGAGCAGCAGCTGTTCTCATTCACTCAGGAGCTAGTCCCTGATATAGG
This sequence comes from Perognathus longimembris pacificus, assembly GCF_023159225.1. Classification (NCBI taxonomy): domain Eukaryota; kingdom Metazoa; phylum Chordata; class Mammalia; order Rodentia; family Heteromyidae; genus Perognathus; species Perognathus longimembris. Next base: position 24,439 of record NW_025957320.1, on the reverse strand, counting down.
GCGACTTACCCCGTTGGTGCCTACAGGACACGTGAGCCTTTATCTCTCTTCCAGGAACACAGAGCACATCCTACCTCTGAGAACAGCGGGGGTCACTCGCTAAGTCCCAACCAGCGTACATGAACAAGCTGCAGCTGTACGAATTCACCGTGGAGATATTTCTTTCTATTTCCTACACACCCCGCTGGTGCGTAGAGGACACAAATGAGCCTATATCTCTCTTCCCGACCACAAATCAGATGCAATCGAGGACCACGGGGTTCACTCGCTATGGCCCGCACGGCCTAACCGACCTAGCTGCATCTGTTCGCATTCTCTGAGGAGATTTCCCAGATGTCCAGCTACTTAGCCCTGTGGTGCTTACAGTACACAAATGCGCCTTTATCTCTCTTCCAGCACCACAAAGGCGAACCTGTGGAGGAAAGCGTCGTTCACTCAATAGGCCACGACCGGCATACTAGACGTAACAAGTTGTAGCTGTTCTCATTCTCCCAGGACATATTCCCTGATAGACCGCAACTTACGCGTTGTTGCGAACAGGGCATTAAGGAGCCTTTATCTCTGTTCCAGCACCACAAAGCAGATCCAATCGAGGACAGCGGAGTTCCCTGGCTATGGCCCGAACGGCCTACTTCAACAAGCAGCAGCTGCTCGGATTCACGACGGATACATTCTGTGATGTACAGGTACTTACCCCGGTGGTGCGTACAGACACAAATGAGCATTTTCTGTCTTCCACCACCACAAAGCATGTCTTCTCTAGAACAGCAGTGTTCAACCGCTGTGGCCTGAAAGATGGCCTGAAGATTCAGCTGTTCTCCTTAGCCGAGGAGATATTTCCTGATGTACCACAACTCACTCCGGTGGTGAGTACAGGTCATAAATGAGCCCTTCTCTATTCCAGCATCACAAAGCAGTTCCAATCGAAGACAGCGGAGTTTTCGCGCTTTGGCCCGAAGGCCTACCCAAACAAGCTGCAGCTGTTCTCATTCACCGAGGAGATATTCCCTGATATACACATACTTACCTGCATTGTTCGTACAGTATATCAATGAGCCTTTATCTCTCTTCCAGCACCATAAAGCAGATCCTATGGAGAATAGCCGAGTTCACTCGCTATGTCCCGACCAGGCTACCTTAACGAGTTGCAGCTGTTCTCATTCACCGTGGAGCTATTTCCTGCTGGTGCCTAGAGGACACAGGTGAACCTTTATCTCTCTTCCAGCAACACTAAGCACATCCTACCCCTGAAAACAGCGGGGGTCACTCGCTAAGACCCGACCTTCGTACATGAACAAGCTGCAGCTGTACTAATTCACCGTGGAGATAGTTCCTAATATTTGCTACTTACCCCGCTGGTGCGAAGAGGACACAAATGAGCCTTTATCTCTCTTCCAGCACCCCAACGCCGATTGAATCTAGGACAGCGGAGTTTATTCCTATGGCCCCACGATCCTACCCTATCAAGCTGCAGCTGTAATCATTCAGCTCGGAGATATTTCCTGATATACAGCTACTTACCTCCATTGTGCGTGTGGCCTTTATTTCTCTTCCAGCACTTTAAAGCAGATCCCTTCGAGAAGAGCGGAGTTCACTCGCAATGTTCCCACCAGGCTACCTTAACAAGCTGCAGCTGTTCTCATTCACCGTAGAGGTATTTCCTGGTGCGAAGAGGACTCAAAGGAGCCTTGATCTCTCTTCCAGCACCCCTAAGCCGATTGAAACTAGGACAGCGGAGTTCATTCGCTATGGCCCCACGAGCCTACCTATCAAGCTGCAGCTGTAATCATTCAGCTCGCAGATATTTCCTGATACACAGCTACTTACCCGGTGGTGTAGAGAGATTATAAATGAGCCTTGATCACTCTTCCAGCACCACATAGCGATCCAATCGAGGACAGAGGAGTTCACTGTCTATGGCCCGCCCGATCAGCCTACTCTAACAAGCTGCAGCTGTTCTCATTCACCGAGGAGATGTTACGTGATGTACAGCTAGTTGCCCCTGTGGTGCATACAAGATGTAAATGAGCCTTTATCTCAATTCCAGCACCACCACGCAGATTCGATCTAGGACAGCGGAGTTTACTCTCTATGGCCGGTCAGGCCTCCAATAACAAGCTGCAGCTGTTCTCATTCACTGAGAAGGTATATAGCTATTCATCTCGGTGGTGCGTAAAATACATAAATTATCCTTTATCGCTCTTCCAGCACACCAATGCAGATCTTGTCAAGGACAGCGGCGTTTACTCAATATAGCAGATCCTATGGAGGACAGTGGCGTTCACTCGCTATGGCCTGACCGGCCTACAGTACGGAGCAGCAGCTGTTCTCATTCACTCAGGAGCTAGTCCCTGATATAGGGCGACTTACCCCGTTGGTGCCTACAGGACACGTGAGCCTTTATCTCTCTTCCAGCAACACAGAGCACATCCTACCTCTGAGAACAGCGGGGGTCACTCGCTAAGTCCCAACCAGCGTACATGAACAAGCTGCAGCTGTACGAATTCACCGTGGAGATATTTCTTTCTATTTCCTACACACCCCGCTGGTGCGTAGAGGACACAAATGAGCCTATATCTCTCTTCCCGACCACAAATCAGATGCAATCGAGGACCACGGGGTTCACTCGCTATGGCCCGCACGGCCTAACCGACCTAGCTGCATCTGTTCGCATTCTCTGAGGAGATTTCCCAGATGTCCAGCTACTTAGCCCTGTGGTGCTTACAGTACACAAATGCGCCTTTATCTCTCTTCCAGCACCACAAAGGCGAACCTGTGGAGGAAAGCGTCGTTCACTCAATAGGCCACGACCGGCATACTAGACGTAACAAGTTGTAGCTGTTCTCATTCTCCCAGGACATATTCCCTGATAGACCGCAACTTACGCGTTGTTGCGAACAGGGCATTAAGGAGCCTTTATCTCTGTTCCAGCACCACAAAGCAGATCCAATCGAGGACAGCGGAGTTCCCTGGCTATGGCCCGAACGGCCTACTTCAACAAGCCGCAGCTGCTCGGATTCACGACGGATACATTCTGTGATGTACAGGTACTTACCTCGGTGGTGCGTACAGACACAAATGAGAATTTTCTGTCTTCCACCACCACAAAGCATGTCTTCTCTAGAACAGCAGTGTTCAACCGCTGTGGCCTGAAAGATGGCCTGAAGATTCAGCTGTTCTCCTTAGCCGAGGAGATATTTCCTGATGTACCACAACTCACTCCGGTGGTGAGTACAGGTCATAAATGAGCCCTTCTCTATTCCAGCATCACAAAGCAGTTCCAATCGAAGACAGCGGAGTTTTCGCGCTTTGGACTGAAAGCCTACCCAAACAAGCTGCAGCTGTTCTCATTCACCGAGGAGATATTCCCTGATATCCAGATACTTACCTGCGTTGTTCGTACAGTATATCAATGAGCCTTTATCTCTCTTCCAGCACCATAAAGCAGATCCTATGGAGAATAGCCGAGTTCACTCGCTATGTCCCGACCAGGCTACCTTAACAAGTTGCAGCTGTTCTCATTCACCGTGGAGCTATTTCCTGTTGGTGCCTAGAGGACACAGGTGAACCTTTATCTCTCTTCCAGCAACACTAAGCACATCCTACCTCTGAAAACAGCGGGGGTCACTCGCTAAGACCCGACCTTCGTACATGAACAAGCTGCAGCTGTACTAATTCACCGTGGAGATAGTTCCTAATATTTGCTACTTACCCCGCTGGTGCGAAGAGGACACAAATGAGCCTTTATCTCTCTTCCAGCACCCCAACGCCGATTGAGTCTAGGACAGCGGAGTTTATTCCCTATGGCCCCACGATCCTACCCTATCAAGCTGCAGCTGTAATCATTCAGCTCGGAGATATTTCCTGATATACAGCTACTTACCTCCATTGTGCATGTGGCCTTTATTTCTCTTCCAGCACTTTAAAGCAGATCCCTTCGAGAAGAGCGGAGTTCACTCGCAATGTTCCCACCAGGCTACCTTAACAAGCTGCAGCTGTTCTCATTCACCGTGGAGGTATTTCCTGGTGCGAAGAGGACTCAAAGGAGCCTTGATCTCTCTTCCAGCACCCCTAAGCCGATTGAAACTAGGACAGCGGAGTTTATTCGCTATGGCCCCACGAGCCTACCTATCAAGCTGCAGCTGTAATCATTCAGCTCGCAGATATTTACTGATACACAGCTACTTACCCGCTGGTGTAGAGAGATTATAAATGAGCCTTGATCACTCTTCCAGCACCACATAGCGATCCAATCGAGGACAGAGGAGTTCACTGTCTATGGCCCGCCCGATCAGCCTACTCTAACAAGCTGCAGCTGTTCTCATTCACCGAGGAGATGTTACGTGATATACAGCTAGTTGCCCTGTGGTGCATACAAGATGTAAATGAGCCTTTATCTCAATTCCAGCACCACCACGCAGATTCGATCTAGGACAGCGGAGTTTACTCTCTATGGCCGGTCAGGCCTCCAATATCAAGCTGCAGCTGTTCTCATTCACTGAGAAGGTATATAGCTATTCATCTCGGTGGTGCGTAAAATACATAAATTATCCTTTATCGCTCTTCCGGCACACCAATGCAGATCTTGTCAAGGACAGCGGCGTTTACTCAATATAGCAGATCCTATGGAGGACAGTGGCGTTCACTCGCTGTTGCCTGACCGGCCTACAGTACGGAGCAGCAGCTGTTCTCATTCACTCAGGAGCTAGTCCCTGATATAGGGCGACTTACCCCGCTGGTGCCTACAGGACACGTGAGCCTTTATCTCTCTTCCAGCAACACAGAGCACATCTTACCTCTGAGAACAGTGGGGGTCACTCGCTAAGTCCCAACCAGCGTACATGAACAAGCTGCAGCTGTACGAATTCACCGTGGAGATATTTCTTTGTATTTCCTACACACCCCGCTGGTGCGTAGAGGACACAAATGAGCCTATATCTCTCTTCCCGACCACAAATCAGATGCAATCGAGGACCACGGGGTTCACTCGCTATGGCCCGCACGGCCTAACCGACCTAGCTGCATCTGTTCGCATTCTCTGAGGAGATTTCCCAGATGTCCAGCTACTTAGCCCTGTGGTGCTTACAGTACACAAATGCGCCTTTATCTCTCTTCCAGCACCACAAAGGCGAACCTGTGGAGGAAAGCGTCGTTCACTCAATAGGCCACGACCGGCATACTAGACGTAACAAGTTGTAGCTGTTCTCATTCTCCCAGGACATATTCTCTGATAGACCGCAACTTACGCGTTGTTGCGAACAGGGCATTAATGAGCCTTTATCTCTGTTCCAGCACCACAAAGCAGATCCAATCGAGGACAGCGGAGTTCTCTGGCTAAGGCCCGAACGGCCTACTTCAACAAGCAGCAGCTGCTCGGATTCACGACGGATACATTCTGTGATGTACAGGTACTTACCCCGGTGGTGCGTACAGGCACAAATGAGCATTTTCTGTCTTCCACCACCACAAAGCATGTCTTCTCTAGAACAGCAGTGTTCAACCGCTGTGGCCTGAAAGATGGCCTGAAGATTCAGCTGTTCTCCTTAGCCGAGGAGATATTTCCTGATGTACCACAACTCACTCCGGTGGTGAGTACAGGTCATAAATGAGCCCTTCTCTATTCCAGCATCACAAAGCAGTTCCAATCGAAGACAGCGGAGTTTTCGCGCTTTGGCCCGAAGGCCTACCCAAACAAGCTGCAGCTGTTCTCATTCACCGAGGAGATATTCCCTGATATACACATACTTACCTGCATTGTTCGTACAGTATATCAATGAGCCTTTATCTCTCTTCCAGCACCATAAAGCAGATCCTATGGAGAATAGCCGAGTTCACTCGCTATGTCCCGACCAGGCTACCTTAACGAGTTGCAGCTGTTCTCATTCACCGTGGAGCTATTTCCTGCTGGTGCCTAGAGGACACAGGTGAACCTTTATCTCTCTTCCAGCAACACTAAGCACATCCTACCTCTGAAAACAGCGGGGGTCACTCGCTAAGACCCGACCTTCGTACATGAACAAGCTGCAGCTGTACTAATTCACCGTGGAGATAGTTCCTAATATTTGCTACTTACCCCGCTGGTGCGAAGAGGACACAAATGAGCCTTTATCTCTCTTCCAGCACCCCAACGCCGATTGAATCTAGGACAGCGGAGTTTATTCCCTATGGCCCCACGATCCTACCCTATCAAGCTGCAGCTGTAATCATTCAGCTCGGAGATATTTCCTGATATACAGCTACTTACCTCCATTGTGCGTGTGGCCTTTATTTCTCTTCCAGCACTTTAAAGCAGATCCCTTCGAGAAGAGCGGAGTTCACTCGCAATGTTCCCACCAGGCTACCTTAACAAGCTGCAGCTGTTCTCATTCACCGTGGAGGTATTTCCTGGTGCGAAGAGGACTCAAAGGAGCCTTGATCTCTCTTCCAGCACCCCTAAGCCGATTGAAACTAGGACAGCGGAGTTTATTCGCTATGGCCCCACGAGCCTACCTATCAAGCTGCAGCTGTAATCATTCAGCTCGCAGATATTTCCTGATACACAGCTACTTACCCGCTGGTGTAGAGAGATTATAAATGAGCCTTGATCACTCTTCCAGCACCACATAGCGATCCAATCGAGGACAGAGGAGTTCACTGTCTATGGCCCGCCCGATCAGCCTACTCTAACAAGCTGCAGCTGTTCTCATTCACCGAGGAGATGTTACGTGATGTACAGCTAGTTGCCCCTGTGGTGCATACAGGATGTAAATGAGCCTTTATCTCAATTCCAGCACCACCAGGCAGATTGGATCTAGGACAGCGGAGTTTACTCTCTATGGCCGGTCAGGCCTCCAATAACAAGCTGCAGCTGTTCTCATTCACTGAGAAGGTATATAGCTATTCATCTCGGTGGTGCGTAAAATACATAAATTATCCTTTATCGCTCTTCCAGCACACCAATGCAGATCTTGTCAAGGACAGCGGCGTTTACTCAATATAGCAGATCCTATGGAGGACAGTGGCGTTCACTCGCTATGGCCTGACCGGCCTACAGTACGGAGCAGCAGCTGTTCTCATTCACTCAGGAGATAGTCCCTGATATAGGGCGACTTACCCCGCTGGTGCCTACAGGACACGTGAGCCTTTATCTCTCTTCCAGCAACACAGAGCACATCTTACCTCTGAGAACAGCGGGGGTCACTCGCTAAGTCCCAACCAGCGTACATGAACAAGCTGCAGCTGTACGAATTCACCGTGGAGATATTTCTTTGTATTTCCTACACACCCCGCTGGTGCGTAGAGGACACAAATGAGCCTATATCTCTCTTCCCGACCACAAATCAGATGCAATCGAGGACCACGGGGTTCACTCGCTATGGCCCGCACGGCCTAACCGACCTAGCTGCATCTGTTCTCATTCTCTGAGGAGATTTCCCAGATGTCCATCTACTTGCCCTGTGGTGCTTACAGTACACAAATGCGCCTTTATCTCTCTTCCAGCACCACAAAGGCGAACCTGTGGAGGAAAGCGTCGTTCACTCAATAGGCCACGACCGGCATACTAGACGTAACAAGTTGTAGCTGTTCTCATTCTCCCAGGACATATTCCCTGATAGACCGCAACTTACGCATTGTTGCGAACAGGGCATTAATGAGCCTTTATCTCTGTTCCAGCACCACAAAGCAGATCCAATCGAGGACAGCGGAGTTCCCTGGCTATGGCCCGAACGGCCTACTTCAACAAGCAGCAGCTGCTCGGATTCACGACGGATACATTCTGTGATGTACAGGTACTTACCCCGGTGGTGCGTACAGGCACAAATGAGCATTTTCTGTCTTCCACCACCACAAAGCATGTCTTCTCTAGAACAGCAGTGTTCAACCGCTGTGGCCTGAAAGATGGCCTGAAGATTCAGCTGTTCTCCTTAGCCGAGGAGATATTTCCTGATGTACCACAACTCACTCCGGTGGTGAGTACAGGTCATAAATGAGCCCTTCTCTATTCCAGCATCACAAAGCAGTTCCAATCGAAGACAGCGGAGTTTTCGCGCTTTGGCCCGAAGGCCTACCCAAACAAGCTGCAGCTGTTCTCATTCACCGAGGAGATATTCCCTGATATACAGATACTTACCTGCGTTGTTCGTACAGTATATCAATGAGCCTTTATCTCTCTTCCAGCACCATAAAGCAGATCCTATGGAGAATAGCCGAGTTCACTCGCTATGTCCCGACCAGGTTACCTTAACAAGTTGCAGCTGTTCTCATTCACCGTGGAGCTATTTCCTGCTGGTGCCTAGAGGACACAGGTGAACCTTTATCTGTCTTCCAGCAACACTAAGCACATCCTACCTCTGAAAACAACGGGGGTCACTCGCTAAGACCCGACCTTCGTACATGAACAAGCTGCAGCTGTACTAATTCACCGTGGAGATAGTTCCTAATATTTGCTACTTACCCCGCTGGTGCGAAGAGGACACAAATGAGCCTTTATCTCTCTTCCAGCACCCCAACGCCGATTGAATCTAGGACAGCGGAGTTTATTCCCTATGGCCCCACGATCCTACCCTATCAAGCTGCAGCTGTAATCATTCAGCTCGGAGATATTTCCTGATATACAGCTACTTACCTCCATTGTGCGTGTGGCCTTTATTTCTCTTCCAGCACTTTAAAGCAGATCCCTTCGAGAAGAGCGGAGTTCACTCGCAATGTTCCCACCAGGCTACCTTAACAAGCTGCAGCTGTTCTCATTCACCGTGGAGGTATTTCCTGGTGCGAAGAGGACTCAAAGGAGCCTTGATCTCTCTTCCAGCACCCCTAAGCCGATTGAAACTAGGACAGCGGAGTTTATTCGCTATGGCCCCACGAGCCTACCTATCAAGCTGCAGCTGTAATCATTCAGCTCGCAGATATTTCCTGATACACAGCTACTTACCCGCTGCTGTAGAGAGATTATAAATGAGCCTTGATCACTCTTCCAGCACCACATAGCGATCCAATCGAGGACAGAGGAGTTCACTGTCTATGGCCCGCCCGATCAGCCTACTCTAACAAGCTGCAGCTGTTCTCATTCACCGAGGAGATGTTACGTGATGTACAGCTAGTTGCCCCTGTGGTGCATACAGGATGTAAATGAGCCTTTATCTCAATTCCAGCACCACCAGGCAGATTGGATCTAGGACAGCGGAGTTTACTCTCTATGGCCGGTCAGGCCTCCAATAACAAGCTGCAGCTGTTCTCATTCACTGAGAAGGTATATAGCTATTCATCTCGGTGGTGCGTAAAATACATAAATTATCCTTTATCGCTCTTCCAGCACACCAATGCAGATCTTGTCAAGGACAGCGGCGTTTACTCAATATAGCAGATCCTATGGAGGACAGTGGCGTTCACTCGCTATGGCCTGACCGGCCTACAGTACGGAGCAGCAGCTGTTCTCATTCACTCAGGAGATAGTCCCTGATATAGGGCGACTTACCCCGCTGGTGCCTACAGGACACGTGAGCCTTTATCTCTCTTCCAGCAACACAGAGCACATCTTACCTCTGAGAACAGCGGGGGTCACTCGCTAAGTCCCAACCAGCGTACATGAACAAGCTGCAGCTGTACGAATTCACCGTGGAGATATTTCTTTGTATTTCCTACACACCCCGCTGGTGCGTAGAGGACACAAATGAGCCTATATCTCTCTTCCCGACCACAAATCAGATGCAATCGAGGACCACGGGGTTCACTCGCTATGGCCCGCACGGCCTAACCGACCTAGCTGCATCTGTTCTCATTCTCTGAGGAGATTTCCCAGATGTCCATCTACTTGCCCTGTGGTGCTTACAGTACACAAATGCGCCTTTATCTCTCTTCCAGCACCACAAAGGCGAACCTGTGGAGGAAAGCGTCGTTCACTCAATAGGCCACGACCGGCATACTAGACGTAACAAGTTGTAGCTGTTCTCATTCTCCCAGGACATATTCCCTGATAGACCGCAACTTACGCATTGTTGCGAACAGGGCATTAATGAGCCTTTATCTCTGTTCCAGCACCACAAAGCAGATCCAATCGAGGACAGCGGAGTTCCCTGGCTATGGCCCGAACGGCCTACTTCAACAAGCAGCAGCTGCTCGGATTCACGACGGATACATTCTGTGATGTACAGGTACTTACCCCGGTGGTGCGTACAGGCACAAATGAGCATTTTCTGTCTTCCACCACCACAAAGCATGTCTTCTCTAGAACAGCAGTGTTCAACCGCTGTGGCCTGAAAGATGGCCTGAAGATTCAGCTGTTCTCCTTAGCCGAGGAGATATTTCCTGATGTACCACAACTCACTCCGGTGGTGAGTACAGGTCATAAATGAGCCCTTCTCTATTCCAGCATCACAAAGCAGTTCCAATCGAAGACAGCGGAGTTTTCGCGCTTTGGCCCGAAGGCCTACCCAAACAAGCTGCAGCTGTTCTCATTCACCGAGGAGATATTCCCTGATATACAGATACTTACCTGCGTTGTTCGTACAGTATATCAATGAGCCTTTATCTCTCTTCCAGCACCATAAAGCAGATCCTATGGAGAATAGCCGAGTTCACTCGCTATGTCCCGACCAGGTTACCTTAACAAGTTGCAGCTGTTCTCATTCACCGTGGAGCTATTTCCTGCTGGTGCCTAGAGGACACAGGTGAACCTTTATCTGTCTTCCAGCAACACTAAGCACATCCTACCTCTGAAAACAGCGGGGGTCACTCGCTAAGACCCGACCTTCGTACATGAACAAGCTGCAGCTGTACTAATTCACCGTGGAGATAGTTCCTAATATTTGCTACTTACCCCGCTGGTGCGAAGAGGACACAAATGAGCCTTTATCTCTCTTCCAGCACCCCAACGCCGATTGAATCTAGGACAGCGGAGTTTATTCCCTATGGCCCCACGATCCTACCCTATCAAGCTGCAGCTGTAATCATTCAGCTCGGAGATATTTCCTGATATACAGCTACTTACCTCCATTGTGCGTGTGGCCTTTATTTCTCTTCCAGCACTTTAAAGCAGATCCCTTCGAGAAGAGCGGAGTTCACTCGCAATGTTCCCACCAGGCTACCTTAACAAGCTGCAGCTGTTCTCATTCACCGTGGAGGTATTTCCTGGTGCGAAGAGGACTCAAAGGAGCCTTGATCTCTCTTCCAGCACCCCTAAGCCGATTGAAACTAGGACAGCGGAGTTTATTCGCTATGGCCCCACGAGCCTACCTATCAAGCTGCAGCTGTAATCATTCAGCTCGCAGATATTTCCTGATACACAGCTACTTACCCGCTGCTGTAGAGAGATTATAAATGAGCCTTGATCACTCTTCCAGCACCACATAGCGATCCAATCGAGGACAGAGGAGTTCACTGTCTATGGCCCGCCCGATCAGCCTACTCTAACAAGCTGCAGCTGTTCTCATTCACCGAGGAGATGTTACGTGATGTACAGCTAGTTGCCCCTGTGGTGCATACAGGATGTAAATGAGCCTTTATCTCAATTCCAGCACCACCAGGCAGATTGGATCTAGGACAGCGGAGTTTACTCTCTATGGCCGGTCAGGCCTCCAATAACAAGCTGCAGCTGTTCTCATTCACTGAGAAGGTATATAGCTATTCATCTCGGTGGTGCGTAAAATACATAAATTATCCTTTATCGCTCTTCCAGCACACCAATGCAGATCTTGTCAAGGACAGCGGCGTTTACTCAATATAGCAGATCCTATGGAGGACAGTGGCGTTCACTCGCTATGGCCTGACCGGCCTACAGTACGGAGCAGCAGCTGTTCTCATTCACTCAGGAGATAGTCCCTGATATAGGGCGACTTACCCCGCTGGTGCCTACAGGACACGTGAGCCTTTATCTCTCTTCCAGCAACACAGAGCACATCTTACCTCTGAGAACAGCGGGGGTCACTCGCTAAGTCCCAACCAGCGTACATGAACAAGCTGCAGCTGTACGAATTCACCGTGGAGATATTTCTTTGTATTTCCTACACACCCCGCTGGTGCGTAGAGGACACAAATGAGCCTATATCTCTCTTCCCGACCACAAATCAGATGCAATCGAGGACCACGGGGTTCACTCGCTATGGCCCGCACGGCCTAACCGACCTAGCTGCATCTGTTCTCATTCTCTGAGGAGATTTCCCAGATGTCCAGCTACTTAGCCCTGTGGTGCTTACAGTACACAAATGCGCCTTTATCTCTCTTCCAGCACCACAAAGGCGAACCTGTGGAGGAAAGCGTCGTTCACTCAATAGGCCACGACCGGCATACTAGACGTAACAAGTTGTAGCTGTTCTCATTCTCCCAGGACATATTCCCTGATAGACCGCAACTTACGCATTGTTGCGAACAGGGCATTAATGAGCCTTTATCTCTGTTCCAGCACCACAAAGCAGATCCAATCGAGGACAGCGGAGTTCCCTGGCTATGGCCCGAACGGCCTACTTCAACAAGCAGCAGCTGCTCGGATTCACGACGGATACATTCTGTGATGTACAGGTACTTACCCCGGTGGTGCGTACAGGCACAAATGAGCATTTTCTGTCTTCCACCACCACAAAGCATGTCTTCTCTAGAACAGCAGTGTTCAACCGCTGTGGCCTGAAAGATGGCCTGAAGATTCAGCTGTTCTCCTTAGCCGAGGAGATATTTCCTGATGTACCACAACTCACTCCGGTGGTGAGTACAGGTCATAAATGAGCCCTTCTCTATTCCAGCATCACAAAGCAGTTCCAATCGAAGACAGCGGAGTTTTCGCGCTTTGGCCCGAAGGCCTACCCAAACAAGCTGCAGCTGTTCTCATTCACCGAGGAGATATTCCCTGATATACAGATACTTACCTGCGTTGTTCGTACAGTATATCAATGAGCCTTTATCTCTCTTCCAGCACCATAAAGCAGATCCTATGGAGAATAGCCGAGTTCACTCGCTATGTCCCGACCAGGTTACCTTAACAAGTTGCAGCTGTTCTCATTCACCGTGGAGCTATTTCCTGCTGGTGCCTAGAGGACACAGGTGAACCTTTATCTGTCTTCCAGCAACACTAAGCACATCCTACCTCTGAAAACAGCGGGGGTCACTCGCTAAGACCCGACCTTCGTACATGAACAAGCTGCAGCTGTACTAATTCACCGTGGAGATAGTTCCTAATATTTGCTACTTACCCCGCTGGTGCGAAGAGGACACAAATGAGCCTTTATCTCTCTTCCAGCACCCCAACGCCGATTGAATCTAGGACAGCGGAGTTTATTCCCTATGGCCCCACGATCCTACCCTATCAAGCTGCAGCTGTAATCATTCAGCTCGGAGATATTTCCTGATATACAGCTACTTACCTCCATTGTGCGTGTGGCCTTTATTTCTCTTCCAGCACTTTAAAGCAGATCCCTTCGAGAAGAGCGGAGTTCACTCGCAATGTTCCCACCAGGCTACCTTAACAAGCTGCAGCTGTTCTCATTCACCGTGGAGGTATTTCCTGGTGCGAAGAGGACTCAAAGGAGCCTTGATCTCTCTTCCAGCACCCCTAAGCCGATTGAAACTAGGACAGCGGAGTTTATTCGCTATGGCCCCACGAGCCTACCTATCAAGCTGCAGCTGTAATCATTCAGCTCGCAGATATTTCCTGATACACAGCTACTTACCCGCTGCTGTAGAGAGATTATAAATGAGCCTTGATCACTCTTCCAGCACCACATAGCGATCCAATCGAGGTCAGAGGAGTTCACTGTCTATGGCCCGCCCGATCAGCCTACTCTAACAAGCTGCAGCTGTTCTCATTCACCGAGGAGATGTTACGTGATGTACAGCTAGTTGCCCCTGTGGTGCATACAGGATGTAAATGAGCCTTTATCTCAATTCCAGCACCACCAGGCAGATTGGATCTAGGACAGCGGAGTTTACTCTCTATGGCCGGTCAGGCCTCCAATAACAAGCTGCAGCTGTTCTCATTCACTGAGAAGGTATATAGCTATTCATCGCGGTGGTGCGTAAAATACATAAATTATCCTTTATCGCTCTTCCAGCACACCAATGCAGATCTTGTCAAGGACAGCGGCGTTTACTCAATATAGCAGATCCTATGGAGGACAGTGGCGTTCACTCGCTATGGCCTGACCGGCCTACAGTACGGAGCAGCAGCTGTTCTCATTCACTCAGGAGATAGTCCCTGATATAGGGCGACTTACCCCGCTGGTGCCTACAGGACACGTGAGCCTTTATCTCTCTTCCAGCAACACAGAGCACATCTTACCTCTGAGAACAGCGGGGGTCACTCGCTAAGTCCCAACCAGCGTACATGAACAAGCTGCAGCTGTACGAATTCACCGTGGAGATATTTCTTTGTATTTCCTACACACCCCGCTGGTGCGTAGAGGACACAAATGAGCCTATATCTCTCTTCCCGACCACAAATCAGATGCAATCGAGGACCACGGGGTTCACTCGCTATGGCCCGCACGGCCTAACCGACCTAGCTGCATCTGTTCTCATTCTCTGAGGAGATTTCCCAGATGTCCAGCTACTTAGCCCTGTGGTGCTTACAGTACACAAATGCGCCTTTATCTCTCTTCCAGCACCACAAAGGCGAACCTGTGGAGGAAAGCGTCGTTCACTCAATAGGCCACGACCGGCATACTAGACGTACGAAGTTGTAGCTGTTCTCATTCTCCCAGGACATATTCCCTGATAGACCGCAACTTACGCATTGTTGCGAACAGGGCATTAATGAGCCTTTATCTCTGTTCCAGCACCACAAAGCAGATCCAATCGAGGACAGCGGAGTTCCCTGGCTATGGCCCGAACGGCCTACTTCAACAAGCAGCAGCTGCTCGGATTCACGACGGATACATTCTGTGATGTACAGGTACTTACCCCGGTGGTGCGTACAGGCACAAATGAGCATTTTCTGTCTTCCACCACCACAAAGCATGTCTTCTCTAGAACAGCAGTGTTCAACCGCTGTGGCCTGAAAGATGGCCTGAAGATTCAGCTGTTCTCCTTAGCCGAGGAGATATTTCCTGATGTACCACAACTCACTCCGGTGGTGAGTACAGGTCATAAATGAGCCCTTCTCTATTCCAGCACTACAAAGCAGTTCCAATCGAAGACAGCGGAGTTTTCGCGCTTTGGCCCGAAGGCCTACCCAAACAAGCTGCAGCTGTTCTCATTCACCGAGGAGATATTCCCTGATATACAGATACTTACCTGCGTTGTTCGTACAGTATATCAATGAGCCTTTATCTCTCTTCCAGCACCATAAAGCAGATCCTATGGAGAATAGCCGAGTTCACTCGCTATGTCCCGACCAGGTTACCTTAACAAGTTGCAGCTGTTCTCATTCACCGTGGAGCTATTTCCTGCTGGTGCCTAGAGGACACAGGTGAACCTTTATCTGTCTTCCAGCAACACTAAGCACATCCTACCTCTGAAAACAGCGGGGGTCACTCGCTAAGACCCGACCTTCGTACATGAACAAGCTGCAGCTGTACTAATTCACCGTGGAGATAGTTCCTAATATTTGCTACTTACCCCGCTGGTGCGAAGAGGACACAAATGAGCCTTTATCTCTCTTCCAGCACCCCAACGCCGATTGAATCTAGGACAGCGGAGTTTATTCCCTATGGCCCCACGATCCTACCCTATCAAGCTGCAGCTGTAATCATTCAGCTCGGAGATATTTCCTGATATACAGCTACTTACCTCCATTGTGCGTGTGGCCTTTATTTCTCTTCCAGCACTTTAAAGCAGATCCCTTCGAGAAGAGCGGAGTTCACTCGCAATGTTCCCACCAGGCTACCTTAACAAGCTGCAGCTGTTCTCATTCACCGTGGAGGTATTTCCTGGTGCGAAGAGGACTCAAAGGAGCCTTGATCTCTCTTCCAGCACCCCTAAGCCGATTGAAACTAGGACAGCGGAGTTTATTCGCTATGGCCCCACGAGCCTACCTATCAAGCTGCAGCTGTAATCATTCAGCTCGCAGATATTTCCTGATACACAGCTACTTACCCGCTGGTGTAGAGAGATTATAAATGAGCCTTGATCACTCTTCCAGCACCACATAGCGATCCAATCGAGGACAGAGGAGTTCACTGTCTATGGCCCGCCCGATCAGCCTACTCTAACAAGCTGCAGCTGTTCTCATTCACCGAGGAGATGTTACGTGATGTACAGCTAGTTGCCCCTGTGGTGCATACAGGATGTAAATGAGCCTTTATCTCAATTCCAGCACCACCAGGCAGATTGGATCTAGGACAGCGGAGTTTACTCTCTATGGCCGGTCAGGCCTCCAATAACAAGCTGCAGCTGTTCTCATTCACTGAGAAGGTATATAGCTATTCATCTCGGTGGTGCGTAAAATACATAAATTATCCTTTATCGCTCTTCCAGCACACCAATGCAGATCTTGTCAAGGACAGCGGCGTTTACTCAATATAGCAGATCCTATGGAGGACAGTGGCGTTCACTCGCTATGGCCTGACCGGCCTACAGTACGGAGCAGCAGCTGTTCTCATTCACTCAGGAGATAGTCCCTGATATAGGGCGACTTACCCCGCTGGTGCCTACAGGACACGTGAGCCTTTATCTCTCTTCCAGCAACACAGAGCACATCTTACCTCTGAGAACAGCGGGGGTCACTCGCTAAGTCCCAACCAGCGTACATGAACAAGCTGCAGCTGTACGAATTCACCGTGGAGATATTTCTTTGTATTTCCTACACACCCCGCTGGTGCGTAGAGGACACAAATGAGCCTATATCTCTCTTCCCGACCACAAATCAGATGCAATCGAGGACCACGGGGTTCACTCGCTATGGCCCGCACGGCCTAACCGACCTAGCTGCATCTGTTCTCATTCTCTGAGAGATTTCCCAGATGTCCAGCTACTTAGCCCTGTGGTGCTTACAGTACACAAATGCGCCTTTATCTCTCTTCCAGCACCACAAAGGCGAACCTGTGGAGGAAAGCGTCGTTCACTCAATAGGCCACGACCGGCATACTAGACGTACGAAGTTGTAGCTGTTCTCATTCTCCCAGGACATATTCCCTGATAGACCGCAACTTACGCATTGTTGCGAACAGGGCATTAATGAGCCTTTATCTCTGTTCCAGCACCACAAAGCAGATCCAATCGAGGACAGCGGAGTTCCCTGGCTATGGCCCGAACGGCCTACTTCAACAAGCAGCAGCTGCTCGGATTCACGACGGATACATTCTGTGATGTACAGGTACTTACCCCGGTGGTGCGTACAGGCACAAATGAGCATTTTCTGTCTTCCACCACCACAAAGCATGTCTTCTCTAGAACAGCAGTGTTCAACCGCTGTGGCCTGAAAGATGGCCTGAAGATTCAGCTGTTCTCCTTAGCCGAGGAGATATTTCCTGATGTACCACAACTCACTCCGGTGGTGAGTACAGGTCATAAATGAGCCCTTCTCTATTCCAGCATCACAAAGCAGTTCCAATCGAAGACAGCGGAGTTTTCGCGCTTTGGCCCGAAGGCCTACCCAAACAAGCTGCAGCTGTTCTCATTCACCGAGGAGATATTCCCTGATATACAGATACTTACCTGCGTTGTTCGTACAGTATATCAATGAGCCTTTATCTCTCTTCCAGCACCATAAAGCAGATCCTATGGAGAATAGCCGAGTTCACTCGCTATGTCCCGACCAGGTTACCTTAACAAGTTGCAGCTGTTCTCATTCACCGTGGAGCTATTTCCTGCTGGTGCCTAGAGGACACAGGTGAACCTTTATCTCTCTTCCAGCAACACTAAGCACATCCTACCTCTGAAAACAGCGGGGGTCACTCGCTAAGACCCGACCTTCGTACATGAACAAGCTGCAGCTGTACTAATTCACCGTGGAGATAGTTCCTAATATTTGCTACTTACCCCGCTGGTGCGAAGAGGACACAAATGAGCCTTTATCTCTCTTCCAGCACCCCAACGCCGATTGAATCTAGGACAGCGGAGTTTATTCCCTATGGCCCCACGATCCTACCCTATCAAGCTGCAGCTGTAATCATTCAGCTCGGAGATATTTCCTGATATACAGCTACTTACCTCCATTGTGCGTGTGGCCTTTATTTCTCTTCCAGCACTTTAAAGCAGATCCCTTCGAGAAGAGCGGAGTTCACTCGCAATGTTCCCACCAGGCTACCTTAACAAGCTGCAGCTGTTCTCATTCACCGTGGAGGTATTTCCTGGTGCGAAGAGGACTCAAAGGAGCCTTGATCTCTCTTCCAGCACCCCTAAGCCGATTGAAACTAGGACAGCGGAGTTTATTCGCTATGGCCCCACGAGCCTACCTATCAAGCTGCAGCTGTAATCATTCAGCTCGCAGATATTTCCTGATACACAGCTACTTACCCGCTGGTGTAGAGAGATTATAAATGAGCCTTGATCACTCTTCCAGCACCACATAGCGATCCAATCGAGGTCAGAGGAGTTCACTGTCTATGGCCCGCCCGATCAGCCTACTCTAACAAGCTGCAGCTGTTCTCATTCACCGAGGAGATGTTACGTGATGTACAGCTAGTTGCCCCTGTGGTGCATACAGGATGTAAATGAGCCTTTATCTCAATTCCAGCACCACCAGGCAGATTGGATCTAGGACAGCGGAGTTTACTCTCTATGGCCGGTCAGGCCTCCAATAACAAGCTGCAGCTGTTCTCATTCACTGAGAAGGTATATAGCTATTCATCGCGGTGGTGCGTAAAATACATAAATTATCCTTTATCGCTCTTCCAGCACACCAATGCAGATCTTGTCAAGGACAGCGGCGTTTACTCAATATAGCAGATCCTATGGAGGACAGTGGCGTTCACTCGCTATGGCCTGACCGGCCTACAGTACGGAGCAGCAGCTGTTCTCATTCACTCAGGAGATAGTCCCTGATATAGGGCGACTTACCCCGCTGGTGCCTACAGGACACGTGAGCCTTTATCTCTCTTCCAGCAACACAGAGCACATCTTACCTCTGAGAACAGCGGGGGTCACTCGCTAAGTCCCAACCAGCGTACATGAACAAGCTGCAGCTGTACGAATTCACCGTGGAGATATTTCTTTGTATTTCCTACACACCCGCTGGTGCGTAGAGGACACAAATGAGCCTATATCTCTCTTCCCGACACAAATCAGATGCAATCGAGGACCACGGGGTTCACTCGCTATGGCCCGCACGGCCTAACCGACCTAGCTGCATCTGTTCTCATTCTCTGAGATTTCCCAGATGTCCAGCTACTTAGCCCTGTGGTGCTTACAGTACACAAATGCGCCTTTATCTCTCTTCCAGCACCACAAAGGCGAACCTGTGGAGGAAAGCGTCGTTCACTCAATAGGCCACGACCGGCATACTAGACGTACGAAGTTGTAGCTGTTCTCATTCTCCCAGGACATATTCCCTGATAGACCGCAACTTACGCATTGTTGCGAACAGGGCATTAATGAGCCTTTATCTCTGTTCCAGCACCACAAAGCAGATCCAATCGAGGACAGCGGAGTTCCCTGGCTGTGGCCCGAACGGCCTACTTCAACAAGCAGCAGCTGCTCGGATTCACGACGGATACATTCTGTGATGTACAGGTACTTACCCCGGTGGTGCGTACAGGCACAAATGAGCATTTTCTGTCTTCCACCACCACAAAGCATGTCTTCTCTAGAACAGCAGTGTTCAACCGCTGTGGCCTGAAGATGGCCTGAAGATTCAGCTGTTCTCCTTAGCCGAGGAGATATTTCCTGATGTACCACAACTCACTCCGGTGGTGAGTACAGGTCATAAATGAGCCCTTCTCTATTCCAGCACTACAAAGCAGTTCCAATCGAAGACAGCGGAGTTTTCGCGCTTTGGCCCGAAGGCCTACCCAAACAAGCTGCAGCTGTTCTCATTCACCGAGGAGATATTCCCTGATATACAGATACTTACCTGCGTTGTTCGTACAGTATATCAATGAGCCTTTATCTCTCTTCAGCACCATAAAGCAGATCCTATGGAGAATAGCCGAGTTCACTCGCTATGTCCCGACCAGGTTACCTTAACAAGTTGCAGCTGTTCTCATTCACCGTGGAGCTATTTCCTGCTGGTGCCTAGAGGACACAGGTGAACCTTTATCTCTCTTCCAGCAACACTAAGCACATCCTACCTCTGAAAACAGCGGGGGTCACTCGCTAAGACCCGACCTTCGTACATGAACAAGCTGCAGCTGTACTAATTCACCGTGGAGATAGTTCCTAATATTTGCTACTTACCCCGCTGGTGCGAAGAGGACACAAATGAGCCTTTATCTCTCTTCCAGCACCCCAACGCCGATTGAATCTAGGACAGCGGAGTTTATTCCCTATGGCCCCACGATCCTACCCTATCAAGCTGCAGCTGTAATCATTCAGCTCGGAGATATTTCCTGATATACAGCTACTTACCTCCATTGTGCGTGTGGCCTTTATTTCTCTTCCAGCACTTTAAAGCAGATCCCTTCGAGAAGAGCGGAGTTCACTCGCAATGTTTCCCACCAGGCTACCTTAACAAGCTGCAGCTGTTCTCATTCACCGTGGAGGTATTTCCTGGTGCGAAGAGGACTCAAAGAGCCTTGATCTCTCTTCCAGCACCCCTAAGCCGATTGAAACTAGGACAGCGGAGTTTATTCGCTATGGCCCCACGAGCCTACCTATCAAGCTGCAGCTGTATCATTCAGCTCGCAGATATTTCCTTGATACACAGCTACTTACCCGCTGGTGTAGAGAGATTATAAATGAGCCTTGATCACTCTTCCAGCACCACATAGCGATCCAATCGAGGACAGAGGAGTTCACTGTCTATGCCCGCCCGATCAGCCTACTCTAACAAGCTGCAGCTGTTCTCATTCACCGAGGAGATGTTACGTGATGTACAGCTAGTTGCCCCTGTGGTGCATACAGGATGTAAATGAGCCTTTATCTCAATTCCAGCACCACCAGGCAGATTGGATCTAGGACAGCGGAGTTTACTCTCTATGGCCGGTCAGGCCTCCAATAACAAGCTGCAGCTGTTCTCATTCACTGAGAAGGTATATAGCTATTCATCGCGGTGGTGCGTAAAATACATAAATTATCCTTTATCGCTCTTCCAGCACACCAATGCAGATCTTGTCAAGGACAGCGGCGTTTACTCAATATAGCAGATCCTATGGAGGACAGTGGCGTTCACTCGCTATGGCCTGACCGGCCTACATTACGGAGCAGCAGCTGTTCTCATTCACTCAGGAGATAGTCCCTGATATAGGGCGACTTACCCGCTGGTGCCTACAGGACACGTGAGCCTTTATCTCTCTTCCAGCAACACAGAGCACATCTTACCTCTGAGAACAGCGGGGGGTCACTCGCTAAGTCCCAACCAGCGTACATGAACAAGCTGCAGCTGTACGAATTCACCGTGGAGATATTTCTTTGTATTTCCTACACACCCCGCTGGTGCGTAGAGGACACAAATGAGCCTATATCTCTCTTCCCGACCACAAATCAGATGCAATCGAGGACCACGGGGTTCACTCGCTATGGCCCGCACGGCCTAACCGACCTAGCTGCATCTGTTCTCATTCTCTGAGATTTCCCAGATGTCCAGCTACTTAGCCCTGTGGTGCTTACAGTACACAAATGCGCCTTTATCTCTCTTCCAGCACCACAAAGGCGAACCTGTGGAGGAAAGCGTCGTTCACTCAATAGGCCACGACCGGCATACTAGACGTACGAAGTTGTAGCTGTTCTCATTCTCCCAGGACATAATCCCTGATAGACGCAACTTACGCATTGTTGCGAACAGGGCATTAATGAGCCTTTATCTCTGTTCCAGCCCACAAAGCAGATCCAATCGAGGACAGCGGAGTTCCCTGGCTGTGGCCCGAACGGCCTACTTCAAACAAGCAGCAGCTGCTCGGATTCACGACGGATACATTCTGGATGTACAGGTACTTACCCCGGTGGTGCGTACAGGCACAAATGAGCATTTTCTGTCTTCCACCACCACAAAGCATGTCTTCTCTAGAACAGCAGTGTTCAACCGCTGTGGCCTGAAAGATGGCCTGAAGATTCAGCTGTTCTCCTTAGCCGAGGAGATATTTCCTGATGTACCACAACTCACTCCGGTGGTGAGTACAGGTCATAAATGAGCCCTTCTCTATTCCAGCACTACAAAGCAGTTCCAATCGAAGACAGCGGAGTTTTCGCGCTTTGGCCCGAAGGCCTACCCAAACAAGCTGCAGCTGTTCTCATTCACCGAGGAGATATTCCCTGATATACAGATACTTACCTGCGTTGTTCGTACAGTATATCAATGAGCTTTATCTCTCTTCCAGCACCATAAAGCAGATCCTATGGAGGAATAGCCGAGTTCACTCGCTATGTCCCGACCAGGTTACCTTAACAAGTTGCAGCTGTTCTCATTCACCGTGGAGCTATTTCCTGCTGGTGCCTAGAGGACACAGGTGAACCTTTATCTCTCTTCCAGCAACACTAAGCACATCCTACCTCTGAAAACAGCGGGGGTCACTCGCTAAGACCCGACCTTCGTACATGAACAAGCTGCAGCTGTACTAATTCACCGTGGAGATAGTTCCTAATATTTGCTACTTACCCCGCTGGTGCGAAGAGGACACAAATGAGCCTTTATCTCTCTTCCAGCACCCCAACGCCCGATTGAATCTAGACAGCGGAGTTTATTCCCTATGGCCCCACGATCCTACCCTATCAAGCTGCAGCTGTAATCATTCAGCTCGAGATATTTCCTGATATACAGCTACTTACCTCCATTGTGCGTGTTGGCCTTTATTTCTCTTCCAGCACTTTAAAGCAGATCCCTTCGAGAAGAGCGGAGTTCACTCGCATGTTCCCACCAGGCTACCTTAACAAGCTGCAGCTGTTCTCATTCACCGTGGAGGTATTTCCTGGTGCGAAGAGGACTCAAAGGAGCCTTGATCTCTCTTCCAGCACCCCTAAGCCGATTGAAACTAGGACAGCGGAGTTTATTCGCTATGGCCCCACGAGCCTACCTATCAAGCTGCAGCTGTAATCATTCAGCTCGCAGATATTTCCTGATACACCAGCTACTTACCCGCTGTGTAGAGAGATTATAAATGAGCCTTGATCACTCTTCCAGCACCACATAGCGATCCAATCGAGGACAGAGGAGTTCACTGTCTATGGCCCGCCCGATCAGCCTACTCTAACAAGCTGCAGCTGTTCTCATTCACCGAGGAGATGTTACGTGATGTACAGCTAGTTGCCCCTGTGGTGCATACAGGATGTAAATGAGCCTTTATCTCAATTCCAGCACCACCAGGCAGATTGGATCTAGGACAGCGGAGTTTACTCTCTATGGCCGGTCAGGCCTCCAATAACAAGCTGCAGCTGTTCTCATTCACTGAGAAGGTATATAGCTATTCACTCTCGGTGGTGCGTAAAATACATAAATTATCCTTTATCGCTCTTCCAGCACACCAATGCAGATCTTGTCAAGGACAGCGGCGTTTACTCAATATAGCAGATCCTATGGAGGACAGTGGCGTTCACTCGCTATGGCCTGACCGGCCTACAGTACGGAGCAGCAAGCTGTTCTCATTCACTCAGGAGATAGTCCCCTGATATAGGGCGACTTACCCCGCTGGTGCCTACAGGACACGTGAGCCTTTATCTCTCTTCCAGCAACACAGAGCACATCTTACCTCTGAGAACAGCGGGGGTCACTCGCTAAGTCCCAACCAGCGTACATGAACAAGCTGCAGCTGTACGAATTCACCGTGGAGATATTTCTTTGTATTTCCTACACACCCCGCTGGTGCGTAGAGGACACAAATGAGCCTATATCTCTCTTCCGACCACAAATCAGATGCAATCGAGGACCACGGGGTTCACTCGCTATGGCCCGCACGGCCTGACCGACCTAGCTGCATCTGTTCTCATTCTCTGAGGAGATTTCCCAGATGTCCAGCTACTTAGCCCTGTGGTGCTTACAGTACACAAATGCGCCTTTATCTCTCTTCCAGCACCACAAAGGCGAACCTGTGGAGGAAAGCGTCGTTCACTCAATAGGCCACGACCGGCATACTAGACCTACGAAGTTGTAGCTGTTCTCATTCTCCAGGACATATTCCCTGATAGACCGCAACTTACGCATTGTTGCGAACAGGGCATTAATGAGCCTTTATCTCTGTTCCAGCACCACAAAGCAGATCCAATCGAGGACAGCGGAGTTCCCTGGCTATGGCCCGAACGGCCTACTTCAACAAGCAGCAGCTGCTCGGATTCACGACGGATACATTCTGTGATGTACAGGTACTTACCCCGGTGGTGCGTACAGGCACAAATGAGCATTTTCTGTCTTCCACCACCACAAAGCATGTCTTCTCTAGAACAGCAGTGTTCAACCGCTGTGGCCTGAAAGATGGCCTGAAGATTCAGCTGTTCTCCTTAGCCGAGGAGATAT
>NW_025957319.1:0-49450 GCF_023159225.1 Perognathus longimembris pacificus | reverse complement strand
AACATTATCCTTTCCCCTGTGTAATTACCTTAACAAGCTCCAGCGGCTTTTATTCTCAGAAGGGATACTCCCTGATATACAGCAGCCTACCCCCTTCGTAAGTGCAGGCCCTAAATGAGCTTTTTTCTATGGTCCCTCACCACAATCCTGATTCTTTTGGGGAGTTACTAGTACAGTAACCATACCAGGAAGTACTTAATTTATTAAGCTACTGCTTTTCTTAATCTGAGTGAAGATATTTACTGATAAACAGCTACCTACGCAACATGTTCATGTCGTTCCTAAATGAGCTTTTATCTGTCTCCCGTCACCACAAATCAGATTCTTCTGAGGAGTTCCCAGTACATTATCCTTTCCCCTGTGTAATTACTTTAACAAGCTCCAGCTGTTTTTATTCTCAGAAGGTTTACTCCCTGATATACCGCTGTCTACCCCCTTCGTAAGTGCAGGTCCTAAATGAGCTTTTTTCTCTGTTCCCTCACCACAATCCAGATTCTTTTGGGGAGTTACCAGTCCAGTAACCATACCAGGAAGTACTTAATTTATTAAGCTACTGCTTTTCTTAATCTCATTGGAGATATTTACTGATAAACAGCTACCTATGCAGCATTTTCATGTCGTTCCTAAATGACATTTTATCTCTCTCCCCTCACCACAAATCAGATTCTTCTGAGGAGTTCCCATTATTTTATCCTTTCCCCTGTGTAATTACCTTAACAAGCTCCAGCTGTTTTTATTCTCAAAAGGTATACTCCCTGATATAGAGCTGCCTAACCCCTTCGTAAGTGCAGGTCCTAAATGAGCATTTTTCTCTGTTCCGTCACCAAAATCCAGATTCTTTTGGGGAGATACCAGTACAGTAGCCATACCAGGAAGTACTTAATTTATTAAGCTACTGCTTTTCTTAATCTCAGTGGAGATATTTACTGATAAACAGCTACCTATGCAGCATTTTCATGTCGTTCCTAAATGATCTCTTATCTCTCTCCCCTCACTGTTGTGCCATGTTGCAAGACCATGCCCAAGAAGACCACCGAGTTTCAGACACTCCGAAATGCAAAAGCAAGGCAAGGCAAGGCCTTATTTAACGAGCTGCCAACTCGGGCCTCGTCCTACCCACCGACACAGCGGGAGGTTAGGAGGGAGCCCCGAGCTGTGATTACACAGGGCTTATAAAGGCAAAGAACAAGGTTACAACAATCAGCTGTGCAAGCGAGATTAGAACACAGGTATAAATCTGATTGGCTCAGGGTTCGATTCTAAAATGGGGTTCACGTGGTGGGGCCTGACTACAAAGTCTGGCACCTCATTTCCCCCTTTTTCTTTTTGGTACCTTGGGAGCCAGTCATGGCTCCATTCTGTCCATTTCAATGTCTTGCATGTCTAGGGGATGATATAGAGGTAAGGCATGGGCCAGTAGGGCCCAATGTAGTAACCAAAGGGCCTGTCACCATTTCTTACAAGAATATTCTCTGTACTTCTGTTTTGCATGCCTGTAGTTTATCCTGCCTCATCTTCCCCAAAACAACTCTGGTCCCTTGATTTTAAAGGGGGGCTGATGGGTGAAGATCATCCATCTTCTGTAACTTCTTCAGGCTGACTCAGGGGCGTAGACCTTACCTAGCCAGGAACCTATAACCTTAGTCTCAGTCTTGAGACGAAGGCAAAGAGGCTGAGTTGGGTGCTTGGAGACCTCCCATGTTCCATCACGGTAGTTGTCATCCAGTGCAAAGGGGTCAGCTGGCCTGGCGTGGAAGCAATGAACCCAAGTGGCGATGCCGTCTAGGGTCCCTTCCACCGTGGTTCTTAGGATTTCAGTCCCCTGGTCTGAATAAATGGGGGGGGGAGGTAGGGACAGAAGCAGAATTATATAATGCCTTAAGTTGGGGTCACATTCTTGTACACGAGCTGCAAATAATCGAGTTTACACAAAAATTTAGCACTATCCAAATCAGCAAGCAATTCAGTCTGAAGGCTAGGGATAATGGGTGGGGGGGTACCCGTACATTATTTAAAAAGGAGTTTACTCCAAGCTGATAGGGAGAATTTCTTACTCTAAGCAGAGCAAAAGGAAGGCGTGACACCCAGTCTGCGCCAGTCTCTAAGGCCAGTTTAGTTAAGGTCTCTTTTAGAGTCCGATTCATTCTTTACCTGTCCTGAACTCTGGGGTCTATAAGCACAATGCAATTTCCAATCTGTCCCCAGTGCTATCCGCTCATTTGACAAACTTACCCTTACTAACCATTATCACAGATGACTGGCAAATTCCTGCCCAGTAGACAGACATGGGCATTGGAAAGGCATGCTTATGAACTATTCTTCTAGGACTTCCCGGCTTTAACTTTTGAAAGGCCAACAGTAGTGACTCTAGGATCTGACACCATCTCTGCCATCCAAGCAGTGACTTACTGCCTCTGGATGCTCCATCACTTTTGTCCCAGGAGGAGTGACTTTCGACTTGGACTCAGGGCCTGAGTGCTGTCCCTCAGCTCTCCAGCTCAAGACTAGCACCGTACCACTTTTGAGCTCCACACCACTCTGTTCCCAGCACTCTGCTGGCTAATTAGAGAAAAGTCTCTCACAGGGACCTTTCTTTGCCCGGGCTGGCTTCGAACCGCAGATTCAGATCAATGAGTCTTATAAGGGGCCACTTTACTCCAATTATAAGCAACAAGGTGGTCCACACAGAAGTAGTTTTAAAGCATGCTCTCTTACCTGGAACTTATTAAGGGTCAGTATTAGATCTTGACAAACTTGTAGGAATCACCTGTGCTTCTCTGTGGGCCTGCTGGAAACTGTTACAAAAAACCTACAAAGAAGCTGGAATGGCAATTAAACATTTTGGTAGCCAGCCATAATTCTCCTTTTCTCACTTTGCAATAATTATTTAGGACAATTTTACTTCCAAATTTCTTATCTAGAAATGTATTCTTGATTTCCAAAGCCTTTCTAACACTAACACAACACTTTAGCTTTTATCTGCATCGGAAAAACAAGCTCGCAGGCAATCTGAAACCAGGTGCCGCCCTTTGCTTACGTGCTGCTTGTTTTAAAAGAGCCTCTTTTTTTTTTCTTCAGTCCCAGTTACTGCATGGCATGAAGACCTTTGAATTTAAACTTAGTTTTGCATCATACTGCAGTCTTGAACATATTCACACTCACACATGCACACACACATACATTTTCAAAAGATCTTAAAGCGCGCTGAATAAGCATCGGCCGTACATTTTAAGACAAAAACCTTTAACAAATGATTTTAGCATTCTCCAGCCTCATTTCCCAGGGCTTGATAGTTTTAGTAAAACATTTTTAGTCTTAGTAAAACATTTTAGCGCACCAAACAATTTTCTGCTTAAGAAGGCTGGGTGGGGGTCCCCTAGAGTTCTTTTTTTGCGGACATTCTCACTGATTGACTGATTGTGGGCTGTCACCTGTACATCTTTCCAGTGAGCTAAAGTCAAGTCCAGGGGAGTAGAAGGAACGTTCCCCATCATCCGTTTGTTAGTCAGGCACAGTGCAAGAAGAAAACACACAAAAATGATCTCCTTAACCTCCCTCCAGTGAGCTAGGATCAAGTCTAGGGGGCTAGATGGAGGTCCTCAGAACGTTATCTATAGCTCTGATCAGATGTTCAGTCCAAAAGGCTACAAGAAACAAACAATTAATACAAAAGGAGGAAAACACACAGGCCTAAGAAAAGCTACGAGTTGGAGATCTCCCAAGCTGGGCCACAACCTCCTACAAGGGTGCAGAAGGAATGGACCCGAGTTGGCCCACAACCTCCTGTAAGAAGGAGTGGACCCGAGTTGGCCCACAACCTCCTGCAAGGGTGCAGAAGGAGTGGACCCGAGTTGGCCCACAACCTCCTGCAAGGGTGCAGAAGGAGTGGACCCGAGTTATGAGTTGGAGATCTCCCAAGTTGGCCCACAACCTCCTGCCAGGGTACGGGAGGAGTGGACCCAAGTTGGCCCACAACCTCCTGCCAGATAAGCAGAAGGAGCAGACCCAAGTACAAGGTGGGCGGGTTGAGTCTCGCTTAGGAGGCCCTCCTGGTCAGTTCTGGCCAAAAACCAAACTGACTCGCGCCCTACAAGTATAAGCAAAAGCAAAACAGACAGACAAATTACAGGACAAGACAAATGAACAGCGCTGTTTTCTTACCTTCGGAGTCTGGGATCTCAGGGTCTCTGGGGCTATCCCGGACGAAACCCCAAATGTTGTGCCATGTTGCAAGACCACCCCCAAGAAGACCACCGAGATTCAGACACTCCGAAATGCAAAAGCAAGGCAAGGCAAGGCCTTATTTAACGAGCTGCCAACTCGGGCCTCGTCCTACCCACCGACACAGCGGAGGTTAGGAGGGAGCCCCGAGCTGTGATTACACAGGGCTTATAAAGGCAAAGAACAAGGTTACAACAATCAGCTGTGCAAGCGAGATTAGAACACAGGTACAAATCTGATTGGCTCAGGGTTCGATTCTAAAATGGGGTTCACGTGGTGGGGAATGACTTCAAAGTCTGGCACCTCATCACCACAAATCAGATTCTTCTGAGGAGTTCCCAGTACATTATCCTTTCCCCTGTGTAATTACCTTAACAAGCTCCAGCTGTTTTTATTCTCAGAAGGGATACTCCCTGATATACAGCTGCCTACCGACTTTGTAAGTGCAGGTCCTAAATGAGCTTTTTTCTCTGTTCCCTCACCACAATCCAGATTCTTTTGGTGAGTTTCCAGTACAGTAACCATACCAGGAAGTACTTAATTTATTAAACTACTGCTTTTCTTAATCTCAGTGCAGATATTTACTGATAAACAGCTACCTAAGCAGTATGTTCATGTCGTTCCTAAATGAGCTTTTATCTCTCTCCCCTCACCACAAATCAGATTCTCCTGAGAAGTTCCCAGTCCATTATCCTTTCCCCTGTGTAATTACCTTAACAAGCTCCTGCTGTTTTATTCTCTGAAGGTTTACTCCCTAATATACAGCTGCCTACCCCCTTCGTAAGTGCAGGTCCTAAATGAGGTTTTTTCTCTGTTCCCTCACCAGAATACAGATTCTTTTGGGGAGTTACCAGCATAGTAACCATACCAGGAAGTACTTAATTTATTAAGCTACTGCTTTTATTAATATCAGTGGGGATATTTACTGATAAACAGCTATCTATGCAGCATTTTCCTGTCGTTCCTCAATGAGCTTTGATCTCTCTCCCCTCACCACAAATCAGATTCCTCTGAGGAGTTCCCAGTACATTATCCTTTCCACTGTGTAATTACGTTAACAAGCTCCAGCTGTTTTTATTCTCAGAAGGGATACTCCCTGATATACAGCTGCATACCCCCTTCGTAAGTGCAGGTCCTAAATGAGCGTTTTTCTCTGTTCCCTCACCACAATCCAGATTCTTTGGGGGAATTACCAGTACAGTAACCATACCAGGAAGTACTTAATTTATTAAGCTACTGCTTTTCTTAATCTCAGTGGAGATATTTAATGATAAACAGCTACCTACGCAGCATGTTCATGTCGTTCATAAATGAGCTTTTATCTCTCTCCCCTCACCACAAATCAGATTCTTCTGAGGAGTTCCCAGTACATTATCATTTCCCCTGTGTAAGTACCTTAAAAAGCTCCAGCTGTTTTTATTCTCAGAAGGGATACTCCCTGATAAAGAGCTGCCTACCTCCTTCGTAAGTGCAGGTCATAAATGAGCTTTTTTCTCTGTTCCCTCACCACAATCCAGATTCTATTGGAGAGTTACCAGTACAGTAACCATACCAGGAGGTACTTAATTTATTAAGCTACTGCTTTTCTTAATCTCAGTGGAGATATTTACTGATAAACAGCTACCTACGCAGCATGTTCAGGTCGTTCCTAAATGAGCTTTTATCTCTCTCCCCTCACCACAAATCAGATTCTTCTGAGGAGTTCCCAGTACATTATCCTTTCCCCTGTGTAATTACCTTAACAAGCTCCAGCTGTTTTTATTCTCAGAAGGTTTACTCTCTGATATACAGCCGCCTACCCCTTCGTTAGTGCAGGTCCTAAATGAGCTTTTTTCTCTGTTCCCTCACCACAATCCAGATTCTTTTGGGGATTTACCAGTACAGTAACCATACCAGGAAGTACTTAATTTATTAAGCAACTGCTTTTCTTAATCTCAGTGGAGATATTTACTGATAAACAGCTACCTATGCAGCATTTTCATGCCGTTCATAAATGAGCTTTTATCTCTCTCCCCTCACCACAAATCAGATTCTTCTGAGGAGATCCCAGTACATTATCCTTTCCCCTGTGTAATTACCTTAACAAGCTCCAGCTGGTTTTCTTGTTTTTGTTTTGTTTTTTTTTGGCCATTCCTGGGCCTTAAACTCAGGGCCTGAGCACTGTCCCAGGCTTCTTTTTGGTCAAGGCTAGCACTCTGCCACTTGAGCCACATCACCACTTCTGGCCATTTTCTCTATATGTGGTGCTGGGGAATTGAACCCAGGGCCTCATGTATGCAAGCCAAGCACTCTTGCCACTAGGCCATATCCCCAACCCCTCCAGCTGTTTTTATTCTCGGAAGGGACACTCCCTGATTTACAGCTGCCTACCCACTTCGTAAGTGCAGGTCCTAAATGAGCTTTTTTCTCTGTTCCCTCACCACAATCCAGATTCTTTTGGGGAGTTACAAGTACAGTAACCATACCAGTAAGTACTTAATTTATTAAGCTACTGCTTTTCTTAATCTCAGCGGAGATATTTACTGATAAACAGCTACCTATGCAGCATTTTCATGTCGTTCCTAAATGAGCTTTTATATCTCTCCCCTCACCACAAATCAGATTCTTCTGAGGAGTTCTCAGTACATTATCCTTTCACCTGTGTAATTACCTTAACAAGTTCCAGCTGTATTTATTCTCATAACGGATACTCCCTGATATACAGATGCCTACCTCCTTCGTAATTGCAGGTCCTAAATGAGTTTATTCTCTGTTGCCTCACCACAATCCAGATTCTTTTGGGGAGTTACCAGTACAGTAACCATACCAGGAAGTACTTAATTTATTAAGCTACTGCTTTTCTTAATCTCAGTGGAGATATTTAGTGATAAACAGCTACATATGCAGCATTTTCATCTCGATCCTAAATGAGCTTTTATCTCTCTCCCCTCACCAAAAATCAGATTCTTCTGGGGAGTTCCCAGTACATTATACTTTCCCCTGTGTAATTACCTTAACAAGCTCCAGCTGTTTTTATTCTCAGAAGGGATACTCCCTGATATACAGCTGCCTACCACCTTCGTAAGTGCAGGTCCTAAATGAGCTTTTTTCTCTGTTACCTCACCACAATCCAGATTCCTTTTGGGAGTTACCAGTACAGTAACCATACCAGGAAGTACTTAATTTATTAAGCTACTGCTTTTCTTAATCTCAGTGGAGATATTTACTGATAAACAGCTACCTAGGCAGAATTTTCATGTCGTTACTAAATGAGCTTTTATCTC
This sequence comes from Perognathus longimembris pacificus, assembly GCF_023159225.1. Classification (NCBI taxonomy): domain Eukaryota; kingdom Metazoa; phylum Chordata; class Mammalia; order Rodentia; family Heteromyidae; genus Perognathus; species Perognathus longimembris. The sequence continues at coordinate 41,966 of NW_025957319.1, read as the reverse complement.
TCTCCCCTCACCACAAATCAGATTCTTCTTAGGAGTTCCCAGTACATTATCCTTTCCCTTGTGTAATTACCTTAACAAGCTCCAGCTGTTTTTATTCTCAGAAGTGATACTCCCTGATATACAGCTGCCTACCCCCTTCGTAAGTGCAGGTCCTAAATGAGCTTTTTTCTCTGTTCCCTCACCACAATCCAGATTCTTTTGGGGAGTTACCAATACAGTAACCATACCAGGAAGTACTTAATTTATTAACCTACTGCTTTTCTTAATCTCAGTGGAGATATTTACTGATGAATAGCTACATACGCAGCATGTTCATGTCGTTCCTAAATGAGATTTTATCTCTCTCCCCTCACCACAAATCAGATTCTTCTGAGGTGTTCCCAGTACATTATAATTTCCCCTGTGTAATTACCTTAACAAGCTCCAGCTGTTTTTATTCTCAGAAGGTTTACTCCCTGATATACAGCTGCCTACCCCCTTCGTAAGTGCAGGTCCTAAATGAGCTTTTTTCTCTGTTCCCTCACCACAATCCAGATTCTTTTGGCGAGTTACCAGTACAGTAACCATACCAGGAAGTACTTAATTTATTAAGCTACTGCTTTACTTAATCTCAGTCTAGATATTTACTGATAAACAGTTACCTGCGCAGCATTTTCATGCCGTTCCTAAATGAGCTTTTATCTCTCTCCCCTCACCACAAATCAGATTCTTCTGTGGAGTTCCCAGTACATTATCCTTTCCCCTGTGTAATTCCAGCTGTTTTTATTCTCAGAAGGGATACTCCCTGATATACAGCTGCCTACCCCATTCGTAAGTGCAGGTCCTAAATGAGCTTTTTTCTCTGTTCCCGTACCACAATCCAGATTCTTTTGGGGACTTACCAGTACAGTAACCATACCAGGAAGTACTTAATTTATTAAGCTCCTGCTTTTCTTAATCTCAGTGGAGATATTTACTGATAAACAGCTACCTACGCAGCATGTTCATGTCGTTCCTAAATGAGGTTTAATCTCTCTCCCCTCACCACAAATCAGATTCTTCTGAGGAGTTCCCAGTACATTTTCTTGTCCCATGTGTAATTACCTTAACAAGCTCTAGTTGTTTTTATTCTCAGAAGGGAAACTCCCTCATATACAGCTGCCTACCCCATTCGTAAGTGCAGGTCCTAAATGAGCTTTTTTCTCTGTTCCCTCACAACAATCCAGATTCTTTTGGTGAGTTACCAGTACAATAACCATACCAGGAAGTACTTAATTTATTGAGCTACTGCTTTTCTTAATCTCAGTGGAGATATTTACTGATAAACAGCTACCTACGCAGCATGTTCATGTCGTTCCTAAATGAGCTTTTATCTCTCTCCCCTCACCAAAAATCAGATTCTTCTGAGGAATCCCAGTACATTAACCTTTCCCCTGTGTAATTACCTTAACAAGCTCCAGCTGTTTTTATTCTCAGAAGGTTTACCTCCTGATATACAGCTGCCTACCCCCTTCGTAAGTGCAGGTCCTAAATGAGCTTTTTTCTCTGTTCCCTCACCACAGTCCAGATTCTTTTGGGGAGTTACCAGTACAGTAACCATACCAGGAAGTACTTAATTTATTAAGCTACTGCTTGTCTTAATCTCAGTGGAGATATGTACTGATAACCAGCTACCAACGCAGCATGTTCATTTCGGTCCTATATGAGCTTTTATCTCTCTCGTTCACCACAAATCAGATTCTTCAGAGGATTTTCCAGTACATTATCCTTTCCCCTGTGTAATTACCTTAACAAGCTCCAGCTGTTTTATACTCAGAAGGTTTACTCCCTGATATACAGCTGCCTACCCCCTTGGTAAGTGCAGGTCCTAAATCAGCTTTTTTCTCTGTTCCCTCACCACAATTCAGATTCTTTTGGGGAGTTACCAGTAGAGTAACCATACCAGGAAGTACTTAATTTTTTAAGCTACTGCTTTTCTTAATATCAGTGGAGATATTTACTGATAAACAGCAACCTATGCAGCATATTCATGCCGTTCATAAATGAGCTTTTATCTCTCTCCCTTCATCACAAATCAGATTCTTCTGAGGAGTTCCCAGTACATTATCCTTTCCCTGTGTAATTAACTTAACAAGCTCCAGCTGTTTTTATTCTCAGAAGGGATACTCCCTGATATACAGCTGCCTACCCCCTTGGTAAGTGGAGGTCTTAAATGAGCTTTTTTCTCTGTTCCCTCACCACAATCCAGATTCTTTTGGGGAGTTACCAGTAGAGTAACCATACCAGGAAGTACTTAATTTATTAAGCTACTGCTTTTCTTAATCTCAGTGGAGATATTTACTGATAAACAGCTACCTACGCAGCATGTCCATGTCGTTCATAAATGAGCTTTTATCTCTCTCCCCTCACGAAAAATCAGATTCTTCTGAGGAATCCCAGTACATTATCCTTTCCCCTGTGTAATTACCTTAACAAGCTCCAGCTGGTTTTATTCTCAGAAGGTTTACTCCGTGATATACAGCTGCCTACCCCCTTCGTAAGTGCAGGTCCTAAATGAGCGTTTTTCTCTGTTCCCTCACCACAATCCAGATTCTTTTGTGGAGTTACCAGTAGAGTAACCATATCAGGAAGTACTTTATTTATTATGCTACTGCTTTTCTTAATCTCAGTGTAGATAATTACTGATAAACAGCTACCTATGCAGCATGTTCATGTCGTTCCTAAATGAGCTTTTATCTCTCTCCCCTCACCACAAATCAGATTCTTCTGAGGAGTTCCCAGTACATTAACCTTTCCCCTGTGTAATTACCTTAACAAGCTCCAGCTGTTTTTATTCTCAGAAGGGATACTCCCTGATATACAGCTGCCTACCCCCTTCGTAAGTGCAGGTCCTAAATGAGCTTTTTTCTCTGTTCCCTCACCACAATCCAGATTCTTTTGGGGAGTTACCAGTACAGGAACTATACCAGGAAGTACTTACTTTATTAAGCTACTGCTTTTCTTAATCTCAGTGGAGATATTTACTGATAAACAGCTACCTACTCAGCATGTTCATGTAGTTCCTAAATGAGCTTTTATCTCTCTCCCCTCACCACAAATAAGATTCTTCTGAGGAGTTCCCAGTACATTATCCTTTCCCCTGTGTAATTACCTTAACAAGCTCCAGCTGTTTTTATTCTCAGAAGGTTTACTCCCTGATATACAGCTGCCGACCCCCTTTGTAAGTGCAGGTCCTAAATGAGCCTTTTTCTCTCTTCCCTCACCACAATCCAGATTCTTTTGGGGAGTTACCAGTACAGTAACCATACCAGGAAGTACTTAATTTATTAAGCTACTGCTTTTCTTAATCTCAGTGTCGATACTTACTGATAAACAGCTACCTATGCAGCATTTTTGTGTCGTTCCTGAAGGAGCTTTTATCTCTCTCCCCTCACCACACATCACATTCTTCTGAGGAGTTCCCAGTACATTATCCTTTCCCCTGTGTAATTACCTTAACAAGCTCCAGCTGTTTTTATTCTCAGATGTGATACTCCCTGATATACAGCTACCTACCCCCTTCGTAAGTGCAGGTCCTATATGAGCTTTTTTCTCTGTTCCCTCACAACAATTTAGATTCTTATGGGGAGTTATCAGTACAGTAACCATACCAGGAAGTACTTAATTTATTAAGCTACTGCTTTTCTTAATCTCAGTGGAGATATTTACTGATAAACAGCTACCTATGCAACATGTTCATGTCGTTCCTAAATGAGCTTTTATCTCCCTCCCCTCATCACAAATCAGATTCTTCTGAGGAGTTCCCAGTACATTATCCTTTCCCCTGTGTAATTACCTTAACAAGCTCCAGCTGTTTTTATTCTCAGAAGGTTTACTCCGTGATATACAGCTGCCTACCCCCTTCGTAATTGCAGGTCCTAAATGAGCTTTTTTCTCTGTTCGCTCACCACAATCCAGATTATTTTGGGGAGTTACCAGTACAGGAACTGTACCAGGAAGTACTTAATTTATTAAGCTACTGCTTTTCTTAATCTCAGTGGAGATATTTACTGATAAACAGCTACCTACGCAGCATGTTCATGTAGTTCCTAAATGAGCTTTCATCTCTCTCCACTCACCACAAATAAGATTCTTCTGAGGAGTTCCCAGTACATTATCCTTTCCCCTGTGTAATTACCTTAACAAGCTCCAGCTGTTTTTATTCTCAGAAGGTTTACTCCCTGATATACAGCTGCCGACCCCCTTCGTAAGTGCAGGTCCTAAATGAGCCTTTTTCTCTCTTCCCTCACCACAATCCAGATTCTTTTGGGGAGTTACCAGTACAGTAACCATACCAGGAAGTACTTAATTTATTAAGCTACTGCTTTTCTTAATCTCAGTGTCGATACTTACTGATAAACAGCTACCTATGCAGCATTTTCGTGTCGTTCATAAATGAGCTTTTATCTCTCTCCCCTCACCACACAACACATTCTTCTGAGGAGTTCCCAGTACATTATCCTTTCCCCTGTGTAATTACCTTAACAAGCTCCAGCTGTTTTTATTCTCAGAAGTGATACTCCCTGATATACAGCTACCTACCCCCTTCGTCAGTGCAGGTCCTAAATGAGCTTTTTTCTCTGTTCCCTCACAACAATTCAGATTCTTATGGGGAGTTATCAGTACAGTAACCATACCAGGAAGTACTTAATTTATTAAGCTACTGCTTTTCTTAATCTCAGTGGAGATATTTACTGATAAACAGCTACCTATGCAGCATGTTCATGTAGATCCTAAATGAGCTTTTATCTCTCTCCCCTCACCACAAATAAGATTCTTCTGAGGAGTTCCCAGTACATTATCCTTTCCCCTGTGTAATTACCTTAACAAGCTCCAGCTGTTTTTATTCTCATAAGGGATACTCCCTGATATACAGTTGCCTACCCCCTTCGTAAGTGGAGGTCCTAAATGAGCTTTTTTCTCTGTTCCCTCACCACACTCCAGATTCTTTTGGGGAGTTACCAGTAGAGTAACCATACCAGGAAGTACTTGATTTATTAAGCTACTGCTTTTCTTAATCTCAGTGGAGATATTTACTGATAAACAGCTACCTACGCAGCATGTCCATGTCGTTCCTAAATGAGCTTTTATCTCTCTCCCCTCACCACAAATCAGATTCTTCTGAGGAGTTCCCAGTACATTGTGCTTTCCCCTGTGTAATTACCTTAACAAGCTCCAGCTGGTTTTATTCTCAGAAGGTTTACTCCGTGTATACAGCTGCCTACCCCCTTCGTAAGTGCAGGTCTTAAATGAGCTTTTTCCTCTGTTCCCTCACCACAATCCAGATTCTTTTGGGGAGTTACCAGTACAGTAACCATATCAGGAAGTACTTAATTTATTAAGCTACTGCTTTTATTAATCTCAGTAGAGATATTTACTGATAAACAGCTACCTATGCAGAATGTTCATGTCGTTCCTAAATGAGCTTTTATCTCTCTCCCCTCACCACAAATCAGATTCATCTGAGGAGTTCCCACTACATTATCCTTTTCCCTGTGTAATTACCTTAACAAGCTCCAGCTGTTTTTATACTCAGAAGAGATACTCCCTGATACACAGCTGGCTACCGCCTTCGTAAGTGCAGGTCCTAAATCAGCTTTTTTCTCTGTTCCCTCACAACAATCCAGATTCTTTGGGGAGTTACCAGTACAGTAACCAAACCAGGAAGTACTTAAATTATTAAGCTACTGCTTTTCTTAATCTCAGTGGAGATATTTACTGATAAACAGCTACCTACGCAGCATATTCATGTCGTTCCTAAATGAGCTTTTATCCCTCTACCCTCACCACAAATCAGATTCTTCTGAGGAGTTCCCAGTACATTATCCTGTCCCCTGTGTAATTACCTTAACAAGCTCCAACTGGTTTTATTCTCAGAAGGTTTACTCCGTGATATACGGCTGCCTACCCCCTTCGTAAGTGCAGGTCCTAAATGAGCTTTTTTCTCTGTTCCCTCACCACAATCCAGATTCTTTTGGGGAGTTACCAGTACAATAACCATACCAGGAAGTACTTATTTTATTAAGCTCCTGCTTTTCTTAATCTCAGTGGAGATATTTACTGATAAACAGCTACCTACGCAGCATGTTCATGTCGTTCCTAAATGAGCTTTTATCTCTCTCCCCTCACCAAAAATCAGATTCTTCTGAGGAATCCCAGTACATTATCCTTTCCCCTGTGTAATTACCTTAACAAGCTCCAGCTGTTTTTATTCTCAGAAGGTTTACTCCCTGATATACAGCTGCCTACCACCTTCGTTAGTGAAGGTCCTAAATGAACTTTTTTCTCTGTTCCCTCACCACAGTCCAGATTATTTTGGGGAGTTACCAGTACAGTAACCATACCAGGAAGTACTTAATTTATTAAGCTACTGCTTTTCTTAATCTCAGTGGAGATATTTACTGATAAACAGCTACCTACGCAGCATGTTCATGTCGTTCCTAAATGAGCATTTATCTCTCTCCCCTCACCACAAATCAGATTCTTCTGAGGAGTTCCAGTACATTATCCTTTCCCCTGTGTAATTACCTTAACAAGCTCCAGCTGTTTTTATGCTCAGAAGGGATACTCCCTGATATACAGCTCCCTACCCCCTTCGTAAGAGCAGGTCCTAAATAAGCTTTTTTCTCTGTTCCCTCACAACAATTCTTCTTCTTTTGGGGAGTTACCAGTACAGTAACCATACCAGGAAGTGCTTAATTTATTAAGCTACTGCTTTTCTTAATCTCAATGGAGATATTTACTGATAAACAGCTACCTATGCAGCATGTTCACGTCGTTCCTAATTGAGCTTTTATCTCTTTCCCCTCACCACAAATAAGATTCTTCTGAGGAGTTCCCAGTACATTATCCTTTCCACTGTGTAATTACCTTAACAACCTCCTGCTGTTTTTATTCTCATAAGGGATACTCCCTGATATACAGCTGCCTACCCCCTTCGTAAGTGGAGGTCCTAAATGAGCTTTTTTCTCTGTTCCCTCACCACAATCCAGATTCTTTTGGGGAGTTACCAGTAGAGTAACCATACCAGGAAGCACTTAATTTATTAAGCTACCGCTTTTCTTAATCTCAGTGGAGATATTTACTGATAAACAGCTACCTACGCAGCATGTCCATGTCGTTCATAAATGAGCTTTTATCTCTCTCCCCTCACCACAAATCAGATTCTTCTGAGGAGTTCCCAGTACATTATCCTTTCCCCTGTGTAATTACCTTAACAAGCTCCAGCTGCTTTTATTCTCAGAAGGTTTACTCCGTGATATACAGCTGCCTACCCTCTTCGTAAGTGCAGGTCCTAAATGAGCTTTTTTCTCTGTTCCCTCACCACAATCCAGATTCTTTTGGGGAGTTACCAGTACAGTAACCATATCAGGAAGTACTTAATTTATTAAGCTACTGCTTTTCTTAATCTCAGTGGAGATATTTACTGATAAACAGCTACCTATGCAGCATGTTCCTGTCGTTCCTAAATGAGCTTTTATCTCCCTCCCCTCAACACAAATCAGATTCTTCTTAGGAGTTCCCCGTACATTATCCTTTCCCCTCTGTAATTACCTTAACAAGCTCCAGCTGTTTTTATTCTCAGCTTTACTCCCTGATATACAGCTGCCTACCCCGTTCGTAAGTGCAGGTCCTAAATGAGCTTTTTTCTCTGTTCCCTCACCACAATCCAGATTCTTTCGGGGAGTTACCAGTACATTAACTATACCAGGAAGTACTTAATTTATTAAGCTACTGCTTTTCTTAATCTCATTGGAGATATTTACTGATAAACAGCTACCTACGCAGCATGTTCATGTAGTTCCTAAATGAGCTTTTATCTCTCTCCCCTCACCACAAGTAAGATTCTTCTGAGGAGTTCCCAGTACATTATCCTTTCCCCTGTGTAATTACCTTAACAAGCTCCAGCTGTTTTTATTCTCAGAAGGTTTATTCCCTGATATACAGCTGCCGACCCCCTTCGTAAGTGCAGGTCCTAAATGAGCCTTTTTCTATCTTCCCTCACCACAATTCAGATTCTTTTGGGGAGTTACCAGTACAGTAACCATACCAGGAAGTACTTAATTTATTAAGCTACTGCTTTTCTTAATCTCAGTGGAGATATTTACTGATAAACAGCAACATATGCAGCATTTTCATCTCGTTCCTAAATGAGGTTTTATCTCTCTCCCCTCACCACAAATAAGATTCTTCTGAGGAGTTCCCAGTACATTATCCTTTCCCCTCAGTAATTACCTTAGCAAGCTCCAGCTGTTTTTATTCTCAGAAGGGATACTCCCTGATATACAGCTGCCTACCCCCTTCGTAATTGGAGGTCCTAAATGAGCTTTTTTCGCTGTTCCCTCACCACAATCCAAATTCTTTTGGGGAGTTACCAGTACAGTAACCATACCAGGAAGTACTTAATTTATGAAGCTACTGCGTTTCTTAATCTCAGTGGAGACATTTACTGATAAACAGCTACCTATGCAGCATTTTCATGTCGTTCCTAAATGAGCTTTTATCTCTCTCCCCTCACCACAAATCGGATTCTTATGAGTATTTCCCAGTACATTATCCTTTCCCCTGTGTAATTACCTTAACAAGCTCCAGCTGTTTTTATTCTCAGAAGGGATAATCCCTGATATACAGCTGCCTACCCCCTTCGTAAGTGCAGGTCCTAAATGACCTTTTATCTGTTCCCTCACCACAATCCAGATTCTTTTGGGGAGTTACCAGTAGAGTAACCATACCAGGAAGTAGTTAATTTATTAAGCTACTGCTTTTCTTAATCTCAGTGGAGATATTTACTGAAAAACAGCTAGCTAGGCAGCATGTTCATGTCGTTCGTAAATGAGATTTTATTTCTCTCCCCTCACCAAATTCAGATTCTTCTCAGGAGGTCCCAGTACATTATCCTTTCCCCTGTGTAATTACCTTAACAAGCTCCAGCTATGTTTATTCTCAGAAGGTTTACTCTCTGATATACAGCTGCCTAACCCCTTCGTAAGTGAAGGTCCTAAATGAGCTTTTTTTCTCTGTTCCCTCACCATAATCCAGATTCTTATGGGGAGTTACCATTACAGTAACCATACCAGGAAGTACTTAATTTATTAAGCTACTGCTTTTCTTAATCTCAGAGGAGATATTTACTGATAAACAGCTACCTACGCAGCATGTTCATGTCGTTCCTAAATGACCTTTTATCTCTCTCCCCTCACCCCAAATCAGATTCTTCTGAGGAGTTCCCAGTACATTATCCTTTCCCCTGTGTAATTTCCTTAACAAGATCCAGCTGTTTTTATTCTCAGAAGGTTTACTCCCTGATATACAGCTGCCTACCCCCTTCGTAAGTGCAGGTCCTAAATGAGCTTTTTTCTCTGTTCCCTCAACACAATCCAGATTCTTTTGGGGAGTTACCAGTACAGTAACCATACCAGGAAGTACTTAATTTATTAAGCTACTGCTTTTCTTAATCTCAGTGGAGATATTTACTGATAAACAGCTACCTACGCAGCATGTTCATGTCGTTCCTAAATGAGCTTTTATCTCTCTCCCCTCACCACAAAACAGATTCTTCTGAGGAGTTCTCAGTACATTATCCTTTCCCCTGTGTAATTACCTTAACAAGCTCCAGCTGTTTTTATTCTCAGAAGGTTTACTCCCTGATATACAGCTGCCTGCCCCCTTCGTAAGTGCAGGTCCTAAATGAGCTTTTTTCTCTGTTCCCTCACCACAATCCAGATTCTTTTGGGGAGTTACTAGTACAGTAACCATACCAGGAAGTACTTAATTTATTAAGTTACTACTTTTTTTAATCTCAGTGGAGATATTTACTGATAAACAGCTACCTACGCAGCATGTTCATGTCGTTCCTAAATGAGCTTTTATCTCTCTCCCCTCAAAACAAATCAGATATTTCTGAGGAGTTCCCAGTACATTATCCTTTCCGCTGTGTAATTACCTTAACAAGCTCCAGCTGTTGATATTCTCAGAAGGTTTACTCCCTGAAATATAGCTGCCTACCCCCTTCGTAAGTGCAAGTCCTAATATGAGCTTTTTTCTCTGTTCCCTCACCACAATCCAGATTCTTTTGGGGAGTTTCCAGTACAGTAACCATACCAGGAAGTACTTAATTTATTAAGCTACTGCTTTTCTTAATCTCAGTGGAGATATTTACTGATAAACAGCTACCTACGCTGCATGTTCATGTCGTTCCTAAATGAGCTTTAATCTCTCTCCCCTTAACACAAATCAGATTCTTCTGAGAAGTTCCCAGTACATTATCCTTTCTCCTGTGTAATTACCTTAACAAGCTCCAGCTGTTTTTATTCTCAGAAGGGATATTCCCTGATATACAGCTGCCTACCTCCTTCGTAAGTGCAGGTCCCAAATGAGCTTTTTTCCCTGTTCCCTCACCACAATCCAGATTCTTTTGGGGAGTTACCAGTACAGTAATCATACCAGGAAGTACTTAATTTATTAAGCTACTGCTTTTCTTAATCTCAGTGGAGATATTTACTGATAAACAGCTACCTACGCAGCATGTTCATGTCGTTCCTAAATGAGCTTTTATCTCTCTCGACTCACCACAAATCAGATTCTTCTGAGGAGTTCCCAGTACATTATCCTTTCCCCTGTGTAATTACCTTAACAAGATCCAGGTGTTTTTTTTGTTTTTGTTTTGGTTTTTTTGGCCATTCCTGGGCCTTGAATTCAGGGCCTGAGCACTGTCCCTGGCTTCTTTTTGCTCAAGGCTAGCACTCTGCCACTTGAGCCACAATGCCACTTCTGGCCATTTTCTGTATATGTAGTGCTGGGGAATTGAACCCAGGGCCTCATGTACACAAGGCAAGCACTCTTGCCACTAGGCCATATCCCCAGCCCCTCCAACTGTTTTTGTTCTCAGAAGGGATACTCGTGATATACAGCTGCCTACCCACTTCGTAAGTGCAGGTCTAAATGAGCTTTTTTCTCTGTTCCCTCACCACAATCCAGATTCTTTTGGGGAGTTCCCAGTACATTATCCATTCCCCTGTGTAATTACCTTAACAAGCTCCTGCTGTTTTTATTCTCAGAAGGGGTACTCCCTGATATACTGCTGCCTACCCCCTTCGTAAGTGCAGGTCCTAAATGACCTTTTTTCTGTGTTCCCTCAACACAATCCAGATTCTTTTGGGGAGTTACCAGTACAGGATCCATACCAGGAACTACTTAGTTTATTAAGCTACTGCTTTTCTTAATCTCATTGAAGATATTTACTGATAAACAGCTACCTATTCAGCATTTTCATGTCGTTCCTAAATGAGCTTTTATCTCTCTCCCCTCACCACAAATCAGAATCTTCTGAGGAGTTCCCAGTACATTATCCTTTCCCCTGTGTAATTACCTTATCAAGCTCCAGGTGTTTTTCATCTCAGAAGGTTTACTCCCTGATATACAGCTGCTTACCCCCTTCGTAAGTGCCGGTCCTAAATGAACTTTTTTCTCTGTTCCCTCACCACAATCCAGATTATTTTGGGGAGTTACCAGTACAGTAACCATACCAGGAAGTACTTAGTTTATTAAGCTACTGCTTTTCTTAATCACAGTGGAGATATTTACTGATAAACAGCTACCTATGCAGCATGTTCATGTCGTTCCTAAATAAGCTTTTATCTCTCTCCCCTCACCACAAATCAGAACCTTCTGAGGAGTTCCCAGTACATTATCCTTTCCCCTGTGTAATTATCTTAACAAGCTCCAGCTGTTTTTATTCTCAGAAGGTTTACTCCCTGATATATAGCTGCCTACCCCCTCTGTAAGTGCAGGTCCTAAATGAGCTTTTTTCTCTGTTCCCTCACCACAATACAGATTCTTTTGGGGAGTTACTAGTACAGTAAGCATACCAGGAAGTACTTAATTTATTAAGTTACTGCTTTCTTAATCTCAGTGGAGATATTTACTGATAAACAGCTACCTACGCAGCATGTTCATGTCGTTCCTAAATGAGCTTTAATATCTCTCCCCTCAACACAAATCAGATTCTTCTGAGGAATCCCAGTACATTAACCTTTCCCCTGTGTAATTACCTTAACAAGCTCCAGCTGTTTTTATTCTCAGAAGGTTTACTCCCTGATATACAGCTGCCTACCCCCTTCGTAAGTGCAGGTCCTAAATGAGCTTTTTTCTCTGTTCCCTCACCACAGTCCAGATTCTTTTGGGGAGTTACCAGTACAGTAACCATACCAGGAAGTACTTAATTTATTAAGCTACTGCTTGTCTTAATCTCAGTGGAGATATGTACTGATAACCAGCTACCAACGCAGCATGTTCATTTCGGTCCTATATGAGCTTTTATCTCTCTCGTTCACCACAAATCAGATTCTTCAGAGGATTTTCCAGTACATTATCCTTTCCCCTGTGTAATTACCTTAACAAGCTCCAGCTGTTTTATACTCAGAAGGTTTACTCCCTGATATACAGCTGCCTACCCCCTTGGTAAGTGCAGGTCCTAAATGAGCTTTTTTCTCTGTTCCCTCACCACAATCCAGATTCTTTTGGGGAGTTACCAGTAGAGTAACCATACCAGGAAGTACTTAATTTTTTAAGCTACTGCTTTTCTTAATCTCAGTGGAGATATTTACTGATAAACAGCAACCTATGCAGCATATTCATGCCGTTCATAAATGAGCTTTTATCTCTCTCCCCTCATCACAAATCAGATTCTTCTGAGGAGTTCCCAGTACATTATCCTTTCCCTGTGTAATTAACTTAACAAGCTCCAGCTGTTTTTATTCTCAGAAGGGATACTCACTGATATACAGCTGCCTACCCCCTTGGTAAGTGGAGGTCTTAAATGAGCTTTTTTCTCTGTTCCCTCACCACAATCCAGATTCTTTTGGGGAGTTACCAGTAGAGTAACCATACCAGGAAGTACTTAATTTATTAAGCTACTGCTTTTCTTAATCTCAGTGGAGATATTTACTGATAAACAGCTACCTACGCAGCATGTTCATGTAGTTCCTAAATGAGCTTTCATCTCTCTCCACTCACCACAAATAAGATTCTTCTGAGGAGTTCCCAGTACATTATCCCTTCCCCTGTGTAATTACCTTAACAAGCTCCAGCTGTTTTTATTCTCAGAAGGTTTACTCCCTGATATAGAGCTGCCGACCCCCTTCGTAAGTGCAGGTCCTAAATGAGCCTTTTTCTCTCTTCCCTCACCACAATCCAGATTCTTTTGGGGAGTTACCAGTACAGTAACCATACCAGGAAGTACTTAATTTATTAAGCTACTGCTTTTCTTAATCTCAGTGTCGATACTTACTGATAAACAGCTACCTATGCAGCATTTTCGTGTCGTTCATAAATGAGCTTTTATCTCTCTCCCCTCACCACACAACACATTCTTCTGAGGAGTTCCCAGTACATTATCCTTTCCCCTGTGTAATTACCTTAACAAGCTCCAGCTGTTTTTATTCTCAGAAGTGATACTCCCTGATATACAGCTACCTACCCCCTTCGTAAGTGCAGGTCCTAAATGAGCTTTTTTCTCTATTCCCTCACAACAATTCAGATTCTTATGGGGAGTTATCAGTACAGTAACCATACCAGGAAGTACTTAATTTATTAAGCTACTGCTTTTCTTAATCTCAGTGGAGATATTTACTGATAAACAGCTACATATGCAACATGTTCATGTCGTTCCTAAATGAGCTTTTATCTCCCTCCCCTCATCACAAATCAGATTCTTCTGAGGAGTTCCCAGTACATTATCCTTTCCCCTGTGTAATTACCTTAGCAAGCTCCAGCTGTTTTTATTCTCAGAAGGGATACTCCCTGATATACAGCTACCTACCCCCTTCGTAAGTGCAGGTCCTAAATGAGCTTTTTTCTCTGTTCCCTCACCACAATCCAGATTCTTTTGGGGAGTCACCAGTACCGGAACTATACCAGGAAGTACTTAATTTATTAAGCTACTGCTTTTCTTAATCTCAGTGGAGATATTTACTGATAAACAGCTACCTATGCAGCATGTTCATGTAGATCCTAAATGAGCTTTTATCTCTCTCCCCTCACCACAAATAAGATTCTTCTGAGGAGTTCCCAGTACATTATCCTTTCCCCCGTGTAATTACCTTAACAAGCTCCAGCTGTTTTTATTCTCATAAGGGATACTCCCTGATATACAGTTGCCTACCCCCTTCGTAAGTGGAGGTCCTAAATGAGCTTTTTTCTCTGTTCCCTCACCACACTCCAGATTCTTTTGGGGAGTTACCAGTAGAGTAACCATACCAGGAAGTACTTGATTTATTAAGCTACTGCTTTTCTTAATCTCAGTGGAGATATTTACTGATAAACAGCTACCTACGCAGCATGTCCATGTCGTTCCTAAATGAGCTTTTATCTCTCTCCCCTCACCACAAATCAGATTCTTCTGAGGAGTTCCCAGTACATTATGCTTTCCCCTGTGTAATTACCTTAACAAGCTCCAGCTGGTTTTATTCTCAGAAGGTTTACTCCGTGTATACAGCTGCCTACCCCCTTCGTAAGTGCAGGTCTTAAATGAGCTTTTTCCTCTGTTCCCTCACCACAATCCAGATTCTTTTGGGGAGTTACCAGTACAGTAACCATATCAGGAAGTACTTAGTTTATTAAGCTACTGCTTTTATTAATCTCAGTAGAGATATTTACTGATAAACAGCTACCTATGCAGAATGTTCATGTCGTTCCTAAATGAGCTTTTATCTCTCTCCCCTCACCACAAATCAGATTCATCTGAGGAGTTCCCACTACATTATCCTTTTCCCTGTGTAATTACCTTAACAAGCTCCAGCTGTTTTTATACTCAGAAGAGATACTCCCTGATATACAGCTGGCTACCGCCTTCGTAAGTGCAGGTCCTAAATCAGCTTTTTTCTCTGTTCCCTCACAACAATCCAGATTCTTTTGGGGAGTTACCAGTACAGTAACCATACCAGGAAGTACTTAAATTATTAAGCTACTGCTTTTCTTAATCTCAGTGGAGATATTTACTGATAAACAGCTACCTACGCAGCATATTCATGTCGTTCCTAAATGAGCTTTTATCCCTCTACCCTCACCACAAATCAGATTCTTCTGAGGAGTTCCCAGTACATTATCCTTTCCCCTGTGTAATTACCTTAACAAGCTCCAGCTGGTTTTATTCTCAGAAGGTTTACTCCGTGATATACGGCTGCCTACCCCCTTCGTAAGTGCAGGTCCTAAATGAGCTTTTTTCTCTGTTCCCTCACCACAATCCAGATTCTTTTGGGGAGTTACCAGTACAATAACCATAGCAGGAAGTACTTATTTTATTAAGCTCCTGCTTTTCTTAATCTCAGTGGAGATATTTACTGATAAACAGCTACCTACGCAGCATGTTCATGTCGTTCCTAAATGAGCTTTTATCTCTCTCCCCTCACCAAAAATCAGATTCTTCTGAGGAATCCCAGTACATTATCCTTTCCCCTGTGTAATTACCTTAACAAGCTCCAGCTGTTTTTATTCTCAGAAGGTTTACTCCCTGATATACAGCTGCCTACCACCTTCGTTAGTGAAGGTCCTAAATGAACTTTTTTCTCTGTTCCCTCACCACAGTCCAGATTATTTTGGGGAGTTACCAGTACAGTAACCATACCAGGAAGTACTTAATTTATTAAGCTACTGCTTTTCTTAATCTCAGTGGAGATATTTACTGATTAACAGCTACCTACGCAGCATGTTCATGTCGTTCCTAAATGAGCATTTATCTCTCTCCCCTCACCACAAATCAGATTCTTCTGAGGAGTTCCCAGTACATTATCCTTTCCCCTGTGTAATTACCTTAACAAGCTCCAGCTGTTTTTATGCTCAGAAGGGATACTCCCTGATATACAGCTCCCTACCCCCTTCGTAAGAGCAGGTCCTAAATAAGCTTTTTTCTCTGTTCCCTCACAACAATTCTTCTTCTTTTGGGGAGTTACCAGTAGAGTAACCATACCAGGAAGTGCTTAATTTATTAAGCTACTGCTTTTCTTAATCTCAGTTGAGATATTTACTGATAAACAGCTACCTAAGCAGCATGTCCATGTCGTTCATAAATGAGCTTTTATCTCTCTCCCCTCACCACAAATCACATTCTTCTGAGGAGTTCCCAGTACATTATCCTTTCCCCTGTGTAATTACCTTAACAAGCTCCAGCTGTTTTTATTCTCAGAAGGGATACTCCCTGATATACAGCTGCCTACCCCCTTCGTAAGTGCAGGTCCTAAATGAGCTTTTTTCTCTGTTCCCTCACAACAATCCAGATTCTTTTGGGGAGTTATCAGTACAGTAACCATACCAGGAAGTACTTAATTTATTAAGCTACTGCTTTTCTTTATCTCAGTGGAGATATTTACTGATAAACAGCTACCTATGCACCATGTTCATGTCGTTCCTCAATGAGCTTTTATCTCCCTCCCCTCACCACAAATCTGATTCTTCTGAGGAGTTCCCAGTACATTATACTTTCCACTGTGTAATTACCTTAACAACCTCCTGCTGTTTTTATTCTCATAAGGGATACTCCCTGATATACAGCTGCCTACCCCCTTCGTAAGTGGAGGTCCTAAATGAGCTTTTTTCTCTGTTCCCTCACCGCAATCCAGATTCATTTGGGGAGTTACCAGTAGAGTAACCATACCAGGAAGCACTTAATTTATTAAGCTACCGCTTTTCTTAATCTCAGTGGAGATATTTACTGATAAACAGCTACCTACGCAGCATGTCCATGTCGTTCATAAATGAGCTTTTATCTCTCTCCCCTCACCACAAATCAGATTCTTCTGAGGAGTTCCCAGTACATTATCCTTTCCCCTGTGTAATTACCTTAACAAGCTCCAGCTGCTTTTATTCTCAGAAGGTTTACTCCGTGATATACAGCTGCCTACCCCCTTCGTAAGTGCAGGTCCTAAATGAGCTTTTTTCTCTGTTCCCTCACCACAATCCAGATTCTTTTGGGGAGTTACCAGTACAGTAACCATATCAGGAAGTACTTAATTTATTAAGCTACTGCTTTTCTTAATCTCAGTGGAGATATTTACTGATAAACAGCTACCTATGCAGCATGTTCCTGTCGTTCCTAAATGAGCTTTTATCTCCCTCCCCTCAACACAAATCAGATTCATCTTAGGAGTTCCCAGTACATTATCCTTTCCCCTCTGTAATTACCTTAACAAGCTCCAGCTGTTTTTATTCTCAGGTTTACTCCCTGATATACAGCTGCCTACCCCGTTCGTAAGTGCAGGTCCTAAATGAGCTTTTTTCTCTGTTCCCTCACCACAATCCAGATTCTTTCGGGGAGTTACCAGTACATTAACTATACCAGGAAGTACTTAATTTATTAAGCTACTGCTTTTCTTAATCTCATTGGAGATATTTACTGATAAACAGCTACCTACGCAGCATGTTCATGTAGTTCCTAAATGAGCTTTTATCTCTCTCCCCTCACCACAAGTAAGATTCTTCTGAGGAGTTCCCAGTACATTATCCTTTCCCCTGTGTAATTACCTTAACAAGCTCCAGCTGTTTTTATTCTCAGAAGGTTTATTCCCTGATATACAGCTGCCGACCCCCTTCGTAAGTGCAGGTCCTAAATGAGCCTTTTTCTCTCTTCCCTCACCACAATTCAGATTCTTTTGGGGAGTTACCAGTACAGTAACCATACCAGGAAGTACTTAATTTATTAAGCTACTGCTTTTCTTAATCTCAGTGGAGATATTTACTGATAAACAGCAACATATGCAGCATTTTCATCTCGTTCCTAAATGAGGTTTTATCTCTCTCCCCTCACCACAAATAAGATTCTTCTGAGGAGTTCCCAGTACATTATCCTTTCCCCTCAGTAATTACCTTAGCAAGCTCCAGCTGTTTTTATTCTCAGAAGGGATACTCCCTGATATACAGCTGCCTACCCCCTTCGTAATTGGAGGTCCTAAATGAGCTTTTTTCGCTGTTCCCTCACCACAATCCAAATTCTTTTGGGGAGTTACCAGTACAGTAACCATACCAGGAAGTACTTAATTTATTAAGCTACTGCGTTTCTTAATCTCAGTGGAGACATTTACTGATAAACAGCTACCTATGCAGCATTTTCATGTCGTTCCTAAATGAGCTTTTATCTCTCTCCCCTCACCACAAATCGGATTCTTATGAGTATTTCCCAGTACATTATCCTTTCCCCTGTGTAATTACCTTAACAAGCTCCAGCTGTTTTTATTCTCAGAAGGGATACTCCCTGATATACAGCTGCCTACCCCCTTCGTAAGTGCAGGTCCTAAATGACCTTTTATCTGTTCCCTCACCACAATCCAGATTCTTTTGGGGAGTTACCAGTAGAGTAACCATACCAGGAAGTAGTTAATTTATTAAGCTACTGCTTTTCTTAATCTCAGTGGAGATATTTACTGAAAAACAGCTAGCTACGCAGCATGTTCATGTCGTTCGTAAATGAGATTTTATTTCTCTCCCCTCACCAAATTCAGATTCTTCTCAGGAGGTCCCAGTACATTATCCTTTCCCCTGTGTAATTACCTTAACAAGCTCCAGCTATGTTTATTCTCAGAAGGTTTACTCTCTGATATATAGCTGCCTAACCCCTTCGTAAGTGAAGGTCCTAAATGAGCTTTTTTTCTCTGTTCCCTCACCATAATCCAGATTCTTATGGGGAGTTACCAGTACAGTAACCATACCAGGAAGTACTTAATTTATTAAGCTACTGCTTTTCTTAATCTCAGAGGAGATATTTACTGATAAACAGCTACCTACGCAGCATGTTCATGTCGTTCCTAATGAGCTTTTATCTCTCTCCCCTCACCCCAAATCAGATTCTTCTGAGGAGTTCCCAGTACATTATCCTTTCCCCTGTGTAATTTTCTTAACAAGATCCAGCTGTTTTTATTCTCAGAAGGTTTACTCCCTGATATACAGCTGCCTACTCCCTTCGTAAGTGCAGGTCCTAAATTAGCTTTTTTCTCTGTTCCCCCACCACAATCCAGATTCTTTTGGGGAGTTACCAGTACAGTAACCATACCAGGAAGTACTTAATTTATTAAGCTACTGCTTTTCTTAATCTCAGTGGAGATATTTACTGATAAACAGCTACCTATGCAGCATGTTCATGTCGTTCCTAAATGAGCTTTTCTCTCACTCCCCTCACGACAAATCAGATTCTTCTGAGGAGTTCCCAGTACATTATCCTTTCAACTGTGTAATTACCTTAACAAGCTCCAGCTGTTGATATTCTCAGAAGGTTTACTCCCTGATATCCAGCTGCCTACCCCCTTCGTAAGTGCAAGTCCTAATATGAGCTTTTTTCTCTGTTCCCTCACCACAATCCAGATTCTTTTGGGGAGTTACCAGTACAGTAACCATACCAGGAAGTACTTAATTTATTAAGCTACTGCTTTTCTTAATCTCAGTGGAGATATTTACTGATAAACAGCTACCTACGCAGCATGTTCATGTCGTTCCTAAATGAGCTTTAATATCTCTCCCCTCAACACAAATCAGATTCTTCTGAGGAGTTCCCAGTACATTATCCTTTCCCCTGTGTAATTACCTTAACAAGCTCCAGCTGTTTTTATTCTCAGAAGGTTTACTCCCTGATATACAGCTGCCTACCCCCTTCGTAAGTGCAGGTCCTAAATGAGCTTTTTTCTCTGTTCCCTCACCACAACCCAGATTCTTTTGGGGAGTTACTAGTACAGTAACCATACCAGGAAGTACTTAATTTATTAAGCTACTGCTTTTCTTAATCACAGTGGAGATATTTACTGATAAACAGCTAGCTATGCAGCATGTTCATGTCGTTCCTAAATGAGCTTTTTTCTCTCTCGCCTCAACACAAATCAGATTCTTCTGAGGAGTTCCTAGTACAGTATCCTTTCCCCTGTGTAATTACCTTAACAAGCTCCAGCTGTTTTTATTCTCAGAAGGGATACTCCCTGATATACAGCCCCCTACCCCCTTCGTAAGTGCAGGTCCTAAATGAGCTTTTTCCTCTGTTCCCTCACCACAATCCAGATTCTTTTGGGGAGTTACCAGTACAGTAACCATACCAGGAAGTACTTAATTTATTAAGCTACTGCTTTTCTTAATCTCAGTGGAGATATTTACTGATAAACAGCTACCTACGCAGCATGTTCATCTCGTTCCTAAATGTGCTTTTATCTCTCTCCCCTCACCACAAATCAGATTCTTCTGAGGAGTTCCCAGTACATTACCCTTTCCCCTGTGTAATTACCTTAACAAGCTCCAGCTGTTTTTATTCTCAGAAGGTTTACTCCCTGATATACAGCTTCCTACCCCCTTCGTAAGTGCAGGTCCTAAATGAGCTTTTTTCTCTGTTCCCTCACCACAATCCAGATTCTTTTGGGGAGTTACCAGTACAGTAACCATACCAGGAAGTACTTAATTTATTAAGCTTCTGCTTTTCTTAATCTCAGTGGAGAAATTTACTGATAAACAGCTCCCTATGCAGCATGTTCATGTCGTTCCTAAATGAGCTTTTATCTCTCTCCCCTCACCACAAATCAGATTCTTCTGAGGAGTTCGCAGTATATTATCCTTTCCCCTGTGTAATTACCTTAACAATCTCCAGCTGTTTTATAGTTTTTGTTTTGGTTTTTTTGGCCATTCCTGGGCCTTGAACTCAGGGCTTGAGCACTGTCCCTGACTTCTTTTTGCTCAAGGCTAGCACTCTGCCACTTGAGCCACAGCGCCACTTCTGGCCATTTTCTGTATATGTGGTGCTGGGGAATTGAACCCAGGGCCTCCTGTATACAAGGCAAGCACTCTTGCCACTAGGCCATATCCCCAGCTCCTCCAGCTGTTTTTATTCTCAGAAGCGATACTCCCTGATATACAGCTGCCTACCCCCTTCGTAAGTGCAGGTCCTAAATAAGCTTTTTTCTCTGTTCCCTCACCACAGTCCAGATTCTTTTGGGGAGTTACCAGTACAGTAACCATACCAGGAAGTACTTAATTTATTAACCTACTGCTTTTCTTAATCTCAGTGGAGATATTTACTGATAAACAGCTACCTACGCAGCATGTTCATGTCGTTCCTAAATGAGCTTTTATCTCTCTCCCCTCACCACAAATCAGATTCTTCTGAGGAGTTCCCAGTACATTATCCTTTCCCCTGTGTAATTACCTTAACAAGATCCAGGTGTTTTTTTTGTTTTTGTTTTGGTTTTTTTGGCCATTCCTGGGCCTTGAATTCAGGGCCTGAGCACTGTCCCTGGCTTCTTTTTGCTCAAGGCTAGCACTCTGCCACTTGAGCCACAACGCCACTTCTGGCCATTTTCTGTATATGTAGTGCTGGGGAATTGAACCCAGGGCCTCATGTACACAAGGCAAGCACTCTTGCCACTAGGCCATATCCCCAGCCCCTCCAACTGTTTTTGTTCTCAGAAGGGATACTCGTGATATACAGCTGCCTACCCCCTTCGTAAGTGCAGGTGCTAAATGAGCTTTTTTCTCTGTTCCCTCACCACAATCCAGATTCTTTTGGGGAGGTACCAGTACAGTAACCATACCAGGAAGTACTTAATTCATTAAGCTACTGCTTTTCTTAATCTCAGTGGAGATATTTACTGATAAACAGCTACCTACGCAGCATGTTCATGTCGTTCATAAATGAGCTTTTATCTCTCCCGCCTCACCACAAATCAGATTCTTCTGAGGAGTTCCCAGTGCATTATCCTTTCCCCTGTGTAATTACCTTAACATGCTCCAGCTGTTTTTATTCTCAGAAGGTTTACTCCCTGATATACAGCTGCCTACCCCCTTCGTAAGTGCAGGTCCTAAATGAGCTTTTTTCTCTGTTCCCTCACCACAATCCAGATTCTTTTGGGGAGTTACCAGTACAGTAACCAAACCAGGAAGTACTTCATTTATTAAGCTACTGCTTTTCTTTATCTCAGTGGAGATATTTACTGATAAACAGCTACCTACGCAGCATATTCATGTCGTTCCTCAATGAGCTTTTATCTCCCTCCCCTCACCACAAATCTGATTCTTCTGAGGAGTTCCCAGTACATTATACTTTCCACTGTGTAATTACCTTAACAACCTCCTGCTGTTTTTATTCTCATAAGGGATACTCCCTGATATACAGCTGCCTACCCCCTTCGTAAGTGGAGGTCCTAAATGAGCTTTTTTCTCTGTTCCCTCACCACAATCCAGATTCATTTGGGGAGTTACCAGTAGAGTAACCATACCAGGAAGCACTTAATTTATTAAGCTACCGCTTTTCTTAATCTCAGTGGAGATATTTACTGATAAACAGCTACCTACGCAGCATGTCCATGTCGTTCATAAATGAGCTTTAATCTCTCACCCCTCACCACAAATCAGATTCTTCTGAGGAGTTCCCAGTACATTATCCTTTCCCCTGTGTAATTACCTTAACAAGCTCCAGCTGCTTTTATTCTCAGAAGGTTTACTCCGTGATATACAGCTGCCTACCCCCTTCGTAAGTGCAGGTCCTAAATGAGCTTTTTTCTCTGTTCCCTCACCACAATCCAGATTCTTTTGGGGAGTTACCAGTACAGTAACCATATCAGGAAGTACTTAATTTATTAAGCTACTGCTTTTCTTAATCTCAGTGGAGATATTTACTGATAAACAGCTACCTATGCAGCATGTTCCTGTCGTTCCTAAATGAGCTTTTATCTCCCTCCCCTCAACACAAATCAGATTCTTCTTAGGAGTTCCCAGTACATTATCCTTTCCCCTCTGTAATTACCTTAACAAGCTCCAGCTGTTTTTATTCTCAGGTTTACTCCCTGATATACAGCTGCCTACCCCGTTCGTAAGTGCAGGTCCTAAATGAGCTTTTTTCTCTGTTCCCTCACCACAATCCAGATTCTTTCGGGGAGTTACCAGTACATTAACTATACCAGGAAGTACTTAATTTATTAAGCTACTGCTTTTCTTAATCTCATTGGAGATATTTACTGATAAACAGCTACCTACGCAGCATGTTCATGTAGTTCCTAAATGAGCTTTTATCTCTCTCCCCTCACCACAAGTAAGATTCTTCTGAGGAGTTCCCAGTACATTATCCTTTCCCCTGTGTAATTACCTTAACAAGCTCCAGCTGTTTTTATTCTCAGAAGGTTTATTCCCTGATATACAGCTGCTGACCCCCTTCGTAAGTGCAGGTCCTAAATGAGCCTTTTTCTCTCTTCCCTCACCACAATTCAGATTCTTTTCGGGAGTTACAAGTACAGTAACCATACCAGGAAGTACTTAATTTATTAAGCTACTGCTTTTCTTAATCTCAGTGGAGATATTTACTGATAAACAGCAACATATGCAGCATTTTCATCTCGTTCCTAAATGAGGTTTTATCTCTCTCCCCTCACCACAAATAAGATTCTTCTGAGGAGTTCCCAGTACATTATCCTTTCCCCTCAGTAATTACCTTAGCAAGCTCCAGCTGTTTTTATTCTCAGAAGGGATACTCCCTGATATACAGCTGCCTACCCCCTTCGTAATTGGAGGTCCTAAATGAGCTTTTTTCGCTGTTCCCTCACCACAATCCAAATTCTTTTGGGGAGTTACCAGTACAGTAACCATACCAGGAAGTACTTAATTTGTTAAGCTACTGCGTTTCTTAATCTCAGTGGAGACATTTACTGATAAACAGCTACCTATGCAGCATTTTCATGTCGTTCCTAAATGAGCTTTTATCTCTCTCCCCTCACCACAAATCGGATTCTTATGAGTATTTCCCAGTACATTATCCTTTCCCCTGTGTAATTACCTTAACAAGCTCCAGCTGTTTTTATTCTCAGAAGGGATACTCCCTGATATACAGCTGCCTACCCCCTTCGTAAGTGCAGGTCCTAAATGACCTTTTATCTGTTCCCTCACCACAATCCAGATTCTTTTGGGGAGTTACCAGTAGAGTAACCATACCAGGAAGTAGTTAATTTATTAAGCTACTGCTTTTCTTAATCTCAGTGGAGATATTTACTGAAAAACAGCTAGCTACGCAGCATGTTCATGTCGTTCGTAAATGAGATTTTATTTCTCTCCCCTCACCAAATTCAGATTCTTCTCAGGAGGTCCCAGTACATTATCCTTTCCCCTGTGTAATTACCTTAACAAGCTCCAGCTATGTTTATTCTCAGAAGGTTTACTCTCTGATATATAGCTGCCTAACCCCTTCGTAAGTGAAGGTCCTAAATGAGCTTTTTTTCTCTGTTCCCTCACCATAATCCAGATTCTTATGGGGAGTTACCAGTACAGTAACCATACCAGGAAGTACTTAATTTATTAAGCTACTGCTTTTCTTAATCTCAGAGGAGATATTTACTGATAAACAGCTACCTACGCAGCATGTTCATGTCGTTCCTAAATGAGCTTTTATCTCTCTCCCCTCACCCCAAATCAGATTCTTCTGAGGAGTTCCCAGTACATTATCCTTTCCCCTGTGTAATTTTCTTAACAAGATCCAGCTGTTTTTATTCTCAGAAGGTTTACTCCCTGATATACAGCTGCCTACTCCCTTCGTAAGTGCAGGTCCTAAATTAGCTTTTTTCTCTGTTCCCCCACCACAATCCAGATTCTTTTGGGGAGTTACCAGTACAGTAACCATACCAGGAAGTACTTAATTTATTAAGCTACTGCTTTTCTTAATCTCAGTGGAGATATTTACTGATAAACAGCTACCTATGCAGCATGTTCATGTCGTTCCTAAATGAGCTTTTCTCTCTCTCCCCTCACGACAAATCAGATTCTTCTGAGGAGTTCCCAGTACATTATCCTTTCAACTGTGTAATTACCTTAACAAGCTCCAGCTGTTGATATTCTCAGAAGGTTTACTCCCTGATATCCAGCTGCCTACCCCCTTCGTAAGTGCAAGTCCTAATATGAGCTTTTTTCTCTGTTCCCTCACCACAATCCAGATTCTTTTGGGGAGTTACCAGTACAGTAACCATACCAGGAAGTACTTAATTTATTAAGCTACTGCTTTTCTTAATCTCAGTGGAGATATTTACTGATAAACAGCTACCTACGCAGCATGTTCATGTCGTTCCTAAATGAGCTTTAATATCTCTCCCCTCAACACAAATCAGATTCTTCTGAGGAGTTCCCAGTACATTATCCTTTCCCCTGTGTAATTACCTTAACAAGCTCCAGCTGTTTTTATTCTCAGAAGGTTTACTCCCTGATATACAGCTGCCTACCCCCTTCGTAAGTGCAGGTCCTAAATGAGCTTTTTTCTCTGTTCCCTCACCACAACCCAGATTCTTTTGGGGAGTTACTAGTACAGTAACCATACCAGGAAGTACTTAATTTATTAAGCTACTGCTTTTCTTAATCACAGTGGAGATATTTACTGATAAACAGCTAGCTATGCAGCATGTTCATGTCGTTCCTAAATGAGCTTTTTGCTCTCTCGCCTCAACACAAATCAGATTCTTCTGAGGAGTTCCTAGTACAGTATCCTTTCCCCTGTGTAATTACCTTAACAAGCTCCAGCTGTTTTTATTCTCAGAAGGGATACTCCCTGATATACAGCCCCCTACCCCCTTCGTAAGTGCAGGTCCTAAATGAGCTTTTTCCTCTGTTCCCTCACCACAATCCAGATTCTTTTGGGGAGTTACCAGTACAGTAACCATACCAGGAAGTACTTAATTTATTAAGCTACTGCTTTTCTTAATCTCAGTGGAGATATTTACTGATAAACAGCTACCTACGCAGCATGTTCATCTCGTTCCTAAATGTGCTTTTATCTCTCTCCCCTCACCACAAATCAGATTCTTCTGAGGAGTTCCCAGTACATTACCCTTTCCCCTGTGTGATTACCTTAACAAGCTCCAGCTGTTTTTATTCTCAGAAGGTTTACTCCCTGATATACAGCTTCCTACCCCCTTCGTAAGTGCAGGTCCTAAATGAGCTTTTTTCTCTGTTCCCTCACCACAATCCAGATTCTTTTGGGGAGTTACCAGTACAGTTACCATACCAGGAAGTACTTAATTTATTAAGCTTCTGCTTTTCTTAATCTCAGTGGAGAAATTTACTGATAAACAGCTCCCTATGCAGCATGTTCATGTCGTTCCTAAATGAGCTTTTATCTCTCTCCCCTCACCACAAATCAGATTCTTCTGAGGAGTTCGCAGTATATTATCCTTTCCCCTGTGTAATTACCTTAACAATCTCCAGCTGTTTTATAGTTTTTGTTTTGGTTTTTTTGGCCATTCCTGGGCCTTGAACTCAGGGCTTGAGCACTGTCCCTGACTTCTTTTTGCTCAAGGCTAGCACTCTGCCACTTGAGCCACAGCGCCACTTCTGGCCATTTTCTGTATATGTGGTGCTGGGGAATTGAACCCAGGGCCTCCTGTATACAAGGCAAGCACTCTTGCCACTAGGCCATATCCCCAGCTCCTCCAGCTGTTTTTATTCTCAGAAGCGATACTCCCTGATATACAGCTGCCTACCCCCTTCGTAAGTGCAGGTCCTAAATAAGCTTTTTTCTCTGTTCCCTCACCACAGTCCAGATTCTTTTGGGGAGTTACCAGTACAGTAACCATACCAGGAAGTACTTAATTTATTAACCTACTGCTTTTCTTAATCTCAGTGGAGATATTTACTGATAAACAGCTACCTACGCAGCATGTTCATGTCGTTCCTAAATGAGCTTTTATCTCTCTCGACTCACCACAAATCAGATTCTTCTGAGGAGTTCCCAGTACATTATCCTTTCCCCTGTGTAATTACCTTAACAAGATCCAGGTGTTTTTTTTGTTTTTGTTTTGGTTTTTTTGGCCATTCCTGGGCCTTGAATTCAGGGCCTGAGCACTGTCCCTGGCTTCTTTTTGCTCAAGGCTAGCACTCTGCCACTTGAGCCACAACGCCACTTCTGGCCATTTTCTGTATATGTAGTGCTGGGGAATTGAACCCAGGGCCTCATGTACACAAGGCAAGCACTCTTGCCACTAGGCCATATCCCCAGCCCCTCCAACTGTTTTTGTTCTCAGAAGGGATACTCGTGATATACAGCTGCCTACCCCCTTCGTAAGTGCAGGTGCTAAATGAGCTTTTTTCTCTGTTCCCTCACCACAATCCAGATTCTTTTGGGGAGGTACCAGTACAGTAACCATACCAGGAAGTACTTAATTCATTAAGCTACTGCTTTTCTTAATCTCAGTGGAGATATTTACTGATAAACAGCTACCTACGCAGCATGTTCATGTCGTTCATAAATGAGCTTTTATCTCTCCCGCCTCACCACAAATCAGATTCTTCTGAGGAGTTCCCAGTGCATTATCCTTTCCCCTGTGTAATTACCTTAACATGCTCCAGCTGTTTTTATTCTCAGAAGGTTTACTCCCTGATATACAGCTGCCTACCCCCTTCGTAAGTGCAGGTCCTAAATGAGCTTTTTTCTCTGTTCCCTCACCACAATCCAGATTCTTTTGGGGAGTTACCAGTACAGTAACCAAACCAGGAAGTACTTCATTTATTAAGCTACTGCTTTTCTTAATCTCAGTGGAGATATTTACTGATAAACAGCTACCTACGCAGCATATTCATGTCGTTCCTAAATGAGGTTTTATCTCTCTTAACTCACCACAAATCAGATTCTTCTGAGGAGTTCCCAGTACATTATCCTTTCCCCTGTGTAGTTACCTTAACAAGCTCCAGCTGTTTTTATTCTCAAAAGGGATACTCCCTGATATACAGCTGCTTACCCCCTTCGTAACTGCAGGTCCTAAATGAGCTTTTTTCTCTGTTCCCTCACCACAATCCAGATTCTTTTGGGGAGTTACCAGTACAGTAAGCATACCAGGAAGTACTTAATTTTTTAAGCTACTGCTTTTCTTAATCTCAGTGGAGATTTTTACTGATAAACAGCTACCTACGCAGCATATTCATGTCGTTCCTAAATCAGGTTTTATCTCTCTCCCCTCACCACAAATCAGATTCTTCTGAGGAGTTACCAGTACATTATCCTTGCCCCTGTGTAATTACCTTAACAAGCTCCAGCTGTTTTTATTCTCAGAAGGGATACTCCCTGATATACAGCTGCCTACCCCCTTCGTAATGCAGGTCCTAAATGAGCTTTTCTCTCTGTTCCCTCAACACAATCCAGATTCTTTTGGGGAGTTACCAGTACAGTAACCATACCAGGAAGTACTTAATTTATTAAGCTACTGCTTTTCTTAATCTCAGTGGAGATATTTACTGATAAACAGCTACCTACGCAGCATGTTCATGTCGTTCCTAAATGAGCTTTTATCTCTCTCCCCTCACCACAAATCAGATTCTTCTGAGGAGTTCCAAGTACATTATCCTTTCCCCTGTGTAATTACCTTAACATGCTCCAGCTGTTTTTATTCTCAGAAGGTTTACTCCCTGATATACAGCTGCCTACCCCCTTCGTAAGTGCAAGTCCTAAATGAGCTTTTTTCTCTGTTCCCTCAACACAATCCAGATTCTTTTGGGGAGTTACCAGTACAGTAACCATACCAGGAAGTACTTAATTTATTAAGCTACTGCTTTTCTTAATCTCAGTGGAGATATTTACTGATAAACAGCTACCTACGCAGCATGTTCATGTCGTTCCTAAATGAGCTTTTATCTCTCTCCCCTCACCACAAAACAGATTCTTCTGAGGAGTTCTCAGTACATTATCCTTTCCCCTGTGTAATTACCTTAACAAGCTCCAGCTGTTTTTATTCTCAGAAGGTTTACTCCCTGATATACAGCTGCCTGCCCCCTTCGTAAGTGCAGGTCCTAAATGAGCTTTTTTCTCTGTTCCCTCACCACAATCCAGATTCTTTTGGGGAGTTACTAGTACAGTAACCATACCAGGAAGTACTTAATTTATTAAGCTACTGCTTTTCTTAATCACAGTGGAGATATTTACTGATAAACAGCTAGCTATGCAGCATGTTCATGTCGTTCTTTAATGAGCTTTTATCTCTCTCCCCTCACCACAAATCAGATTCTTCTGAGGAGTTCCTAGTACAGTATCCTTTCCCCTGTGTAATTACCTTAACAAGCTCCAGCTGTTTTTATTCTCAGAAGTGATACTCCCTGATATACAGCCCCCTACCCCCTTCGTAAGTGCAGGTCCTAAATGAGCTTTTTCCTCTGTTCCCTCACCACAATCCAGATTCTTTTGGGGAGTTACCAGTACAGTAACCATACCAAGAAGTACTTAATTTATTAAGCTACAGCTTTTCTTAATCTCTGTGGAGATATTCACTGATAAACAGCTACCTACGCAGCATGTTCATGTCGTTACTAAATGAGCTTTTATCTCTCTCCCCTCACCACAAATCAGATTCTTCTGAGGAGTTCCCAGCGCATTATCCTTTCCCGTGTGTAATTACCTTAACAAGCTCCAGCTGTTTTTATTCTCAGAAGGTTTACTCCCTGATATACAGCTGCTTACCCCCTTCGTAAGTGCAGGTCCTAAATGAGCTTTATTCTCTGTTCCCTCACCACAATCCAGATTCTTTTGGGGAGTTACCAGTACAGTAACCATACCAGGAAGTACTTAATTTATTAAGCTACTACTTTTTTTAATCTCAGTGGAGATATTTACTGATAAACAGCTACCTACGCAGCATGTTCATGTCGTTCCTAAATGAGCTTTTATCTCTCTCCCCTCACCACAAATCAGATTCTTCTGAGGAGTTCCCAGTACATTATCCTTTCCGCTGTGTAATTACCTTAACAAGCTCCAGCTGTTGATATTCTCAGAAGGTTTACTCCCTGAAATATAGCTGCCTACCCCCTTCGTAAGTGCACTTCCTAATATGAGCTTTTTTCTCTGTTCCCTCACCACAATCCAGATTCTTTTGGGGAGTTTCCAGTACAGTAACCATACCAGGAAGTACTTAATTTATTAAGCTACTGCTTTTCTTAATCTCAGTGGAGATATTTACTGATAAACAGCTACCTACGCTGCATGTTCATGTTGTTCCTAAATGAGCTTTAATCTCTCTCCCCTTAACACAAATCAGATTCTTCTGAGAAGTTCCCAGTACATTATCCTTTCCCCTGTGTAATTACCTTAACAAGCTCCAGCTGTTTTTATTCTCAGAAGGGATATTCCCTGATATACAGCTGCCTACCCCCTTCGTAAGTGCAGGTCCCAAATGAGCTTTTTTCCCTGTTCCCTCACCACAATCCAGATTCTTTTGGGGAGTTACCAGTACAGTAATCATACCAGGAAGTACTTAATTTATTAAGCTACTGCTTTTCTTAATCTCAGTGGAGATATTTACTGATAAACAGCTACCTACGCAGCATGTTCATGTCGTTCCTAAATGAGCTTTTATCTCTCTCGACTCACCACAAATCAGATTCTTCTGAGGAGTTCCCAGTACATTATCCTTTCCCCTGTGTAATTACCTTAACAAGATCCAGGTGTTTTTTTTGTTTTTGTTTTGGTTTTTTTGGCCATTCCTGGGCCTTGAATTCAGGGCCTGAGCACTGTCCCTGGCTTCTTTTTGCTCAAGGCTAGCACTCTGCCACTTGAGCCACAACGCCACTTCTGGCCATTTTCTGTATATGTAGTGCTGGGGAATTGAACCCAGGGCCTCATGTACACAAGGCAAGCACTCTTGCCACTAGGCCATATCCCCAGCCCCTCCAACTGTTTTTGTTCTCAGAAGGGATACTCGTGATATACAGCTGCCTACCCACTTCGTAAGTGCAGGTCTAAATGAGCTTTTTTCTCTGTTCCCTCACCACAATCCAGATTCTTTTGGGGAGTTACCAGTACAGTAACCATACCAGGAAGTACTTAATTTATTAAGCTACTGCTTTTCTTAATCTCACTGGAGATATTTACTGATAAAAAGCTACCTATGCAGCATTTTCATGTCGTTCTTAAATGAGCTTTTATCTCTCTCCCCTCACCACAAATCAGATTCTTCTGAGGAGTTCCCTGTACATTATCCTTTCCCCTGTGTAATTACCTTAACAAGCTCCAGCTGTATTTATTCTCAGTAGGGATACTCCCTGATATACAGCTGGCTACCCCCTTCGTAAGTGCAGGTCCTAAATGAGCTTTTTTCTCTGTTCCCTCACCACAATCCAGATTCTTTTGAGGAGTTACCAGTACAGTCACCATACCAGGAAGTACTTAATTTATTAAGCTACTGCTTTTCTTAATCTCAGTGGAGATATTTACTGATAAACAGCTACCTACGCAGCATGTTCATGTAGTTCCTAAATCAGCTTTTATCTCTTTCCCCTCACCACAAATCAGATTCTTCTGAGGAGTACCCAGTACATTATCCTTTTCCCTGTGTAATTACCTTAACAAGCTCCTGCTGTTTTTATTCTCAGAAGGGGTACTCCCTGATATACTGCTGCCTACCCCCTTCGTAAGTGCAGGTCCTAAATGACCTTTTTTCTGTGTTCCCTCAACACAATCCAGATTCTTTTGGGGAGTTACCAGTACAGGATCCATACCAGGAACTACTTAGTTTATTAAGCTACTGCTTTTCTTAATCTCATTGAAGATATTTACTGATAAACAGCTACCTATTCAGCATTTTCATGTCGTTCCTAAATGAGCTTTTATCTCTCTCCCCTCACCACAAATCAGAATCTTCTGAGGAGTTCCCAGTACATTATCCTTTCCCCTGTGTAATTACCTTATCAAGCTCCAGGTGTTTTTCATCTCAGAAGGTTTACTCCCTGATATACAGCTGCTTACCCCCTTCGTAAGTGCCGGTCCTAAATGAACTTTTTTCTCTGTTCCCTCACCACAATCCAGATTATTTTGGGGAGTTACCAGTACAGTAACCATACCAGGAAGTACTTAGTTTATTAAGCTACTGCTTTTCTTAATCACAGTGGAGATATTTACTGATAAACAGCTACCTATGCAGCATGTTCATGTCGTTCCTAAATAAGCTTTTATCTCTCTCCACTCACCACAAATCAGAACCTTCTGAGGAGTTCCCAGTACATTATCCTTGCCCCTGTGTAATTATCTTAACAAGCTCCAGCTGTTTTTATTCTCAGAAGGTTTACTCCCTGATATATAGCTGCCTACCCCCTCTGTAAGTGCAGGTCCTAAATGAGCTTTTTTCTCTGTTCCCTCACCACAATACAGATTCTTTTGGGGAGTTACCAGTACAGTAAGCATACCAGGAAGTACTTAATTTATTAAGCTACTGCTTTTATTAATCTCAGTGGAGATATTTACTGATAAACAGCTACCTATGCAGCATTTTCATGTCTTTCCTAAATGAGCTTTCATCTCTCTCCCCTCACCACAAATCAGATTCTTCTGAGGAGTTCCCAGTACATCATCCTTTCCCCTGTGTAATTACCTTAAAGAGCTCCACCTGTTTTTATTCTCAGAAGGGATACTCCCTGATATACTGCTGCCTACCCCCTTCGTAAGTGCAGGTCCTAAATGAGCTTTTTTCTCTATTCCCTCAACACAATCCAGATTCTTTTGGGGAGTTACCAGTACAGGATCCATACCTGGAAGTACTTAGTTTATTAAGCTACTGCTTTTCTTAATCTCATTGGAGATATTTACTGATAAACAGCTACCTATTCAGCATTTTCATGTCGTTCCTAAATGAGCTTTTATCTCTCTCCCCTCACCACAAATCAGAATCTTCTGAGGAGTTCCCAGTACATTATCCTTTCCCCTGTGTAATTACCTTATCAAGCTCCAGGTGTTTTTCTTCTCAGAAGGTTTACTCCCTGATATACAGCTGCCTACCCCCTTCGTAAGTGCCGGTCCTAAATGAGCTTTTTTCTCTGTTCCCTCACCACAATCCAGATTCTTTTGGGGAGTTACCTGTACAGTAACCATACCAGGAAGTACTTAGTTTATTAAGCTACTGCTTTTCTTAATCTGAGTGGAGATATTTACTGATAAACAGCTACCTATGCAGCATGTTCATGTCGTTCCTAAATAAGCTTTTTTCTCTCTCCCCTCACCACAAATCAGAACCTTCTGAGGAGTTCCCAGTACATTATCCTTTCCCCTGTGTAATTATCTTAACAAGCTCCAGCTGTTTTTAATCTCAGAAGGTTTACTCCCTGATATACAGCTGCCTACCCCCTTCGTAAGTGAAGGTCCTAAATGAGCTTTTTCTCTGTTCCCTCACCACAATCCAGATTCTTTTGGGGAGTTACCAGTACAGGATCCAAACCAGGAAGTACTTAGTTTATTAAGCTACTGCTTTTCTTAATCTCATTGGAGATATTTACTGATAAACAGCTACCTATTCAGCATTTTCATGTCGTTCCTAAATGAGCTTTTATCTCTCTCCCCTCACCACAAATCAGAACCTTCTGAGGAGTTCCCAGTACATTATCCTTTCCCCTGTGTAATTACGTTATCAAGCTCCAGGTGTTTTTATTCTCAGAAGGTTTACTCCCTGATATACAGCTGCCTACCGCCTTCGTAAGTGCAGGTCCTAAATGCGCTTTTTTCTCTGTTCCCTCACCACAATGCAGATTCTTTTGGGGAGTTACCAGTACAGTAAGCATACCAGGAAGTACTTAATTTATTAAGCTACTGCTTTCTTAATCTCAGTGGAAATATTTACTGATAAACAGCTACTTACGCAGCATGTTCATGTCCTTCCTAAATGAGCTTTTATCTCTCTCCCATCAACACAAATCAGATTCTTCTGAGGAGTTCCCAGTACATTATCCTTTCCCCGGTGTAATTACCTTATTAAGCTCCAGGTGTTTTTATTCTCAGAAGGTTTACTCCCTGATATACAGCTGCCTATCCCCTTCGTAAGTGCAGGTCTTAAATGACCTTTTTTCTCTGTTCCCTCAACACAATCCAGATTCTTTTGCGGAGTTACCAGTACAGTAACCATACCAGGAAGTACTTAATTGATTAAGCTACTGCTTTTCTTAAACTCAGTGGAGATATTTACTGATAAACAGCTACCTATGCAGCATTATCATGTCGTTCCTAAATGAGCTTTTTTCTCTGTTCCCTCACCACAATCCAGATTCTTTTGGGGATTTACCAGTACAGTTACCATACCATTAAGTACTTAATTTATTAAGATACTGCTTTTCTTAATCACAGTGGAAATATTTACTGTTAAACAGCTACCTACGCAGCATGTTCATGTCGTTCCTAAATGAGCTTTTATCTCTCTCCCCTCACCACAAATAGATTCTTCAGAGGTGTTCCCAGTACATTATCCTTTCCCCTGTGTAATTACCTTAACAAGCTCCAGCTGTTTTTATTCTCAGAAGGGATACTCCCTGATATACAGCTGCCTACCCCCTTCATAAGTGCAGGTCCTAAATGAGCTTTTTTCTCTGTTCCCTCACCAAAATCCAGATTCTTTTGGGGTGTTACCACTACAGTAACCATACCAGGAAGTACTTAATTTACTAAGCTACTTCTTTTCTTAATCTCAGTGGAGATATTTACTGATAAACAGCTACCTATGCAGCATTTTCATGTCGTTCCTAAATGAGCTTTTATCTCTCTCCCCACATCACAAATCAGATTCTTCTGAGGAGTTCCCAGTACATTATCCTTTCCCCTGTGTAATTACCTTAACAAGCTCCAGCTGTTTTTATTGTTTTTGTTTTGGTTTTTTTGGCCATTTCTGGGCCTTGAACTCAGGGCCTGAGCACTGTCCCTGGCTTCTTTTTGCTCAAGGCTAGCACTCTGCCACTTAAGCCACAGCGCCACTTCTGGCCATATTCTGTATATGTGGTGCTGGGGAATTGAACCCAGGGCCTCATGTATACAAGTCAAGCACTCTTGCCACTAGGCCATATCCCCAGCCCCTCCAGCTGTTTTTATTCTCAGAAGGGATACTCCCTGATATACAGCTGCCTACCCCCTTCGTAATTGCAGGTCCTAAATGAGCTTTTTTCTCTGTTCCCTCACCACAATCCAGATTCTTTTGGGGAGTTACCAGTACAGTAACCATACCAGGAAGTACTTAATTTATTAAGCTTCTGCTTTTCTTAATCTCAGCGGAGATATTTACTGACAAACAGCTACCTACGCAGCATGTTCATGTCGTTCCTAAATGAGCTTTTATCTCTCTCCCCGCACCACAAATCAGATTCTTCTGAGGAGTTCCCAGTACATTACCCTTTCCCCTGTGTAATTACCTTAACAAGCTCCAGCTGTTTTTATTCTCAAAAGGTTTACTCCCTGATATACACCTGCCTACCCCCTTCGTAAGTGCAGGTCCTAAATGAGCTTTTTCCTCTGTTCCCTCACCACAATCCAGATTCTTTTGGGGAGTTACCAGTACAGTAACCATACCAGGAAGTACTTAATTTATTAAGCTACTGCTTTTCTTAATCTCAGTGCAGATATTTACTGATAAATAGCTACCTATGCAGCATTTTCATGTCGTTCCTAAATGAGCTTTTATCTCTCTCCCCTCACCACAAATCAGATTCTTCTAAGGAATTCCCAGTACATTATCCTTTCCCCTGTGTAATTTCCTTAACAAGCTCCAGCTGGTTTTATTGTTTTTGTTTTGTTTTTTTTTTGGCCATTCCTGGGCCTTGAACTCAGGGCCTGAGCACTGTCCCTGGCTTCTTTTTGCTCAAGGCTAGCACTCTGCCACTTGAGCCACAGCGCCACTTCTGACCATTTTCTGTATATGTGGTGATGGGGAATTGAACCCAGGGCCTCATGTATAAAAGGCAAGCACTCTTGCCACTAGGCCATATCCCCAGCCCCTCCAGCTGTTTTTATTCTCAGAAGGGATACTCCCTGATATACAGTTGCTTACCCCCTTCGTAAGTGCAGGTCCTAAATGAGCTTTTTTCTCTGTTCCCTCACCACAATCCAGATTCTTTTGGGGAGTTACCAGTACAGTAACCATACCAGGAAGTACTTAATTTATTAAGCTACTACTTTTCTTAATCTCAGTGGAGATATTTACTGATAAACTGCTACCTACGCAGCATGTTCATGTCGTTCCTAAATGAGCTTTTATCTCTCTCCCCTCACCACAAATCAGATTCTTCTAAGGAGTTCCCAGTACATTAACCTTTCCCTTGTGTAATTACCTTAACAAGCTCCAGCTGTTTTTATTCTCAGAAGGTTTACTCCCTGATATACAGCTGTCTACCCCCTTCGTAAGTGCAGGTCCTAAATGAGCTTTTTTCTCTGTTCCCTCACCACAATCCAGATTCTTTTGGGGAGTTACCAGTACAGTAACCATACCAGGAAGTACTTAACTTATTAAGCTACTGCTTTTCTTAATCTCAGTGGAGATATTTACTGATAAACAGCTACCTATGCAGCATTTTCATATCGTTCCTAAATGAGCTTGAATCTCTCTCCCCTCACCACTAGTCAGATTCTTCTGAGGATTTCACAGTACATTATCCTTTCCCCTGTGTAATTACCTTAACAAGCTCCAGCTGTTTTTATTGTTTTTGTTTTGGTTTTTTTGGCCATTCCTGTGCCTTGAACTCAGGGCCTGAGCACTGTCCCTGGCTTCTTTTTGCTCAAGCCTAGCACTCTGCCACTTGAGCCACAGCGCCACTTCTGGCCATTTTCTGTATATGTGGTACTGGGGAATTGAACCCAGGGCCTCATATATACAAGGCAAACAGTCTTGCCACTAGGCCATATACCCAGCCCCTCCAGCTGTTTTTATTCTCAGAAGGGATACACCCTGATATACAGCTGCTTACCCCCTTTGTAAGTGCAGGTCCTAAATGAGCTTTTTTCTCTGTTCCCTCACCACAGTCCAGATTCTTTTGGGGAATTACCAGTACAGTCACCATACCAGGAAGTACTTAATTTATTAAGCTACTGCTTTTCTTAATCTCAGTGGAGATATTTACTGATAAACAGCTACCTACGCAGCATGTTCATGTCGTTCCTAAATGAGCTTTTATCTCTCTCCCCTCACCACAAATCAGATTCTTCGGAGGAGTTCCCAGTACATTATCCTTTCCCCTGTGTAATTACCTTAACAAGCTCCAGCTGTTTTTATTCTCAGAAGGGATACTCCCTGATATACAGCTGCCTACCCGCTTCGTAAGTGCAGGTCCTAAATGAGCTTTTTTCTCTGTTCCCTCACCACAATCCAGATTCTTTTGGGGAGTTACCAGTACAGTAACCATACCAGGAAGTACTTAATTTATTAAGCTACTGCTTTTCTTAACCTCAGTGAAGATATTTACTGATAAACAGCTACCTACGCAGCATGTTCATGTCGTTCCTAAATGAGCTTTTATCTCTCTCCCCTCACCACAAATCAGATTCTTCTGAGGAATTCCCAGTGCATTATCCTTTCCCATGTGTAATTACCTTAACAAGCTGCAGCTGTTTTTATTCTCAGAAGGGATACTCCCTGATATACAGCGACCTACTCCCTTCGTAAGTGCAGGTCCTAAATGCGCTTTTTTCTCTGTTCCCTCACCACAATCCAGATTCTTTTGGGGAGTTACCAGTACAGTAAGCATACCAGGAAGTACTTAATTTATTAAGCTACTTCTTTTCTTAATCTCAGTGGAGATATTTACTGATAAACAGCTACCTACGCAGCATGTTCATGTAGTTCTTAATGAGCTTTTATCTCTCTCCCCTCACCACAAATCAGATTCTTCTGAGGAGTTCCCAGTACATTATCCTTTCCCCTGTGTAATTACCTTAAAAAGCACCAGCTGTTTTTATTCTCAGAAGGTTTACTACCTGATATACAGCTGCCTACCCCTTTCGTAAGTGCAGGTCCTAAATGAGCTATTTTCTCTATTCCTCACCACAATCCAGATTCTTTTGGGGAGTTACCAGTACAGTAACCATACCAGGAAGTACTTAATTTATTAAGCTACTGCTTTTCTTAATCTCAGTGGAGATATTTACTAATAAACAGCTACCTACGCAGCATTTTCATGTCGTTCCTAAATAAGCTTTTATGTCTCTCCCCTCACCACGAATCAGATTCTTCTGAGGAGTTCCCAGTACATTTTCCTTTCCCCTGTGTAATTACCTTAACAAGCTCCAGCTGTTTTTATTCTCAGAAGGGATACTCCCTGATATACAGCTGCCTACGCCCTTCGTGAGTGCAGGTCCTAAATGAGCTTTTTTCTCTGTTCCCTCACCACAATCCAGATTCTTTTGGGGAATTACCAGTACAGTAACCATACCAGGAAGTACTTAATTTATTAAGCTACTGCTTTTCTTAATCTCACTGGAGATATTTCCTGAAAAACAGCTACCTAGGCAGCATGTTCATGTCGTTCCTAAAT
This sequence comes from Perognathus longimembris pacificus, assembly GCF_023159225.1. NCBI lineage: Eukaryota > Metazoa > Chordata > Mammalia > Rodentia > Heteromyidae > Perognathus > Perognathus longimembris. The sequence continues at coordinate 3,719 of NW_025957319.1, read as the reverse complement.
GAGCTTTTATCTCTCTCCCCTCACCACAAATCAGATTCTTCTGAGGAGTTCCCAGTACATTATCCTTTCCCCTGTGTAATTACATTAACAAGCTCCAGTTGTTTTTATTCTCAGAAGGGATACTCCCTGATATACAGCTGCCTAACCCCTTCGTAAGTGAAGGTCCTAAATGAGCTTTTTTCTCTGTTCCCTCACCACAATCCAGATTCTTTTGGGGAATTACCAGTACAGTAACCATACCAGGAAGTACTTAATTTATTAAGCTACTGCTTTTCTTAATCTCAGTGGAGATATTTACTGATAAACAGCTACCTACGCAGCATGTTCATGTCGTTCCTAAATGAGCTTTTATCTCTCTCCCCTCACAACAAACCAGATTCTTCTGAGCAGTTCCCAGTACATTATCCTTTCCCCGGTTTAATTACCTTAACAGGCTCCAGATGTTTTTATTCTCAGAAGGGATACTCCCTGATATACACCTGCCTACCCCCTTCGTAAGTGCAGGTCTTAAATGAGCTTTTTTCTCTGTTCCCTCACCACAGTCCAGATTCTTTTGGGGAATTACCAGTACAGTAACCATACCAGGAAGTACTTGATTTATTAAGCTACTGCTTTTCTTAATCTCAGTGGAGATATTTACTGATAAACAGCTACCTACGCAGCATGTTCATGTCGTTCCTAAATGAGCTTTTATCTCTCTCCCCTCACCACAAATCAGATTCTTCTGAGGAGTTCCCAGTACATTATCCTTTCCCCTGTGTAATTACCTTAACAAGCTCCAGCTGTTTTTATTCTCAGAAGGTTTACTCCCTGATATACAGCTCCCTCCCCCCTTCGTAAGTGCAGGTCCTAAATGAGCTTCTTTCTCTGTTCCCTCACCACAATCCAGATTCTTTTGGGGAGTTACCAGTACAGTAACCATACCAGGAAGTACTTAATTTATTAAGCTACTGCTTTTCTTAATCTCAGTGGAGATATTTACTGATAAACAGCTACCAATGCAGCATTTTCATGTCGTTCAGAAATGAGCTTTTATCTCTCTCCCCTCACCACAAATCAGAACCTTCTGAGGAGTTCCCAGTACATTATCCTTTCCCCTGTGTAATTACCTTAACAAGCTCCAGCTGTTTTTATTCTCAGAAGGGATACTCCCTGATATACAGCTGCCTACCCCCTTCGTAAGTGCAGGTCCTAAATGAGCTTTTTTCTCTATTCCCTGAAGACAATCCAGATTCTTTTGGGGAGTTACCAGTACAGTAACCATACCAGGAAGTACTTAATTTATTAAGCTACTGCTTTTCTTAATCTCAGTGGAGATATTTACTGATAAACAGCTACCCACGCAGAATGTTCATGTCGTTCCTAAATTAGCTTTTATCTCTCTCCCCTCACCACAAATCAGATTCTTCTGAGGAGTTCCCAGTACATTATGCTTTCCCCTGTGTAATTACCTTAACAAGCTCCAGCTGTTTTTATTCTCAGAAGGGATACTCCCTGATATACACCTGCCTACCCCCTTCGTAAGTGCAGGTCCTAAATGAGCTTTTTTCTCTGTTCCCTCAAGGCAATCCAGATTCTTTGGTTGAATTACCAGTACAGTAACCATACCAGGAAGTACTTAATTTATTAAGCTACTGCTTTTCTTAATCTCAGTGGAGATATTTACTGATAAACAGCTACCTATGCAGCATTTTCACGTCGTTCATAAATGAGCTTTTATAGTTCTCCCCTCACCACAAATCAGATTCTTCTATGGAGTTCCCAGTACTTTATCCTTTGCCCTGTGTAATTACCTTAACAAGCTCCAGCTGTTTTTATTCTCAGAAGGTTTACTCCCTGATATACAGCTGCCTACCCCCTTTGTAAGTGCAGGTCCTAAATGAGCTTTTTTCTCTGTTCGCTCACCACAATCCAGATTCTTTTGGGGAGTTACCAGTACAGTAACCATACCAGGAAGTACTTAATTTATTAAGCTATTGCTTTTCTTAATCTCAGTGGAGATATTTACTGATAAACAGCTACCTATGCAGCATTTTCATGTCGTTCCTAAATGAGCTTTTATCTCTCTCCCCTCACCAGAAATCAGATTCTTCTGAGGAGTTCCCAGTACATTATCCTTTCCCCTGTGTAATTACCTTAACAAGCTCCAGCTGTTTTTATTCTCAGAAGGTTTACTCCCTGATATACAGCTGCCTCCCCCCTTTGTAAGTGCAGGTCCTAAATGAGCTTTTTTCTCTGTTCGCTCACCACAATAGAGATTCTTTTGGGGAGTTACCAGTACAGTAAACATACCAGGAAGTACTTAATTTATTAAGCTACTGCTTTTCTTAATTTCAGTGGAGATATTTACTGATAAACATCTACCTACGCAGCATTTCCATGTCATTCCTAAATGAGCTTTTATCTCCCTCCCCTCACCACAAATCAGATTCTTCTGAGGAGTTCCCAGTACATTATCCTTTCCCCTGTGTAATTACCTTAACAAGCTCCAGATGTTTTTATTCTCAGAAGGGATACTCCCTGATATACAGCTGCCTACCCCCTTCGTAAGTGCAGGTCCTAAATGAGCTTTTTTCTCTTTTCCCTCACCACAATCAAGATTCTTTTGGGGAGGTCCAGTACAGTAACCATACCAGGAAGTACTTAATTTATTAAGCTACTGCTTTTCTCTTATCTCCGTGGAGATATTTACTGATAAACAGCTACCTATGCAGCATTTTCATGTCGTTCCAAAATGAGCTTTTATCTCTCTCCCCTCACCACAAATCAGATTCTTCTGAGGAGTTCCCAGTACATTATCCTTTCCCCTGTGTAATTACCTTAACAAGCTCCAGCTGTTTTTATTCTCAGAAGATTTACTCCCTGATATACAGCTGCCTCCCCCCTTTGTAAGTGCAGGTCCTAAATGAGCTTTTTTCTCTGTCAGCTCACCACAATCCAGATTCTTTTGGGGAGTTACCAGTACAGTAAACATACCAGGAAGTACTTAATTTATTAAGCTACTGCTTTTCTTAATCTCAGTGGAGATATTTACTGATAAACAGCTACCTATGCAGCATGTTCATGTCGTTCCAAAATGAGCCTTTATCTCTCTCCCCGCACCAAAAATCTGATTCTTCTGAGGAGTTCCCAGTACATTATCGTTTCCCCTGTGTAATTACCTTAACAAGCTCCAGCTGTTTTTATTCTCAGAAGGGATACTCCCTGATATACAGCTGCCTAACCCATTCGTAAGTGCAGGTCCTAAATGAGCTTTTTTCATTTTCCCTCACCACAATCAAGATTCTTTGGTTAGTTACCAGTACAGTAACCATACCAGGAAGTACTTAATTTATTAAGCTACTGCTTTTCTTAATCACAGTGGAGATATTTACTGATAAACAGCTACCTACGCAGCATGTTCTTGTCATTCCTAAATGCGCTTTTATCTCTCTCCCGGCACCACAAATCTGATTCTTCTGAGGAGTTCCCAGTACATTATCCTTTCTCCTGTGTAATTACATTACCAGGCTCCAGCTCTTTTTATTGTGTTTGTTTTGGTTTTTTTGGCCATTCCTGGGCCTTGAACTCAGAGCCTGAGCACTGTCCCTGGCTTCTTTTGCTCAAGGCTAGCACTCTGCCACTTGAGCCAAAGCGCCACTTTTGGCCATTTTCTGTATATGTGGTGCTGGGGAATTGAACCCAGGGCCTCATGTATACAAGGCAAGAACTCTTGCCTC